>NC_056745.1:1105534972-1105659972 GCF_019279795.1 Protopterus annectens | reverse complement strand
TTAATATCTGAATAAAAAAGTGCTGGTTGTGAATATGTGCAACACTGTGTCATTGCATTTGGTGTGAATACGTAAGTGTTTATGGGTTATGGTTAGAATAACAGTTAAGAAAGTGGATATTGTCAGTGTTGAGCATGTTTTGTGTGGTCTGTGTTCTGAGTCCTTTTGTCTTATGTAGTGGTACTGATAGGGAAAGGGTTTTAAGTAATGTAATCAGTAGGGCTAGGTTTGGATTAGGGTTACAGTTATGGTTATGGTTTGGGTTAGCATGCTTGTGTAGGATGGTTTAGAGGGGTGAAGTATTTTACAGCATTCAAAGCTGTGAAACATTTCACACTTTTACCCCTACATTTCTTCTGTAACTGGGAATATATGGAACGATAAATCTCCATGTACTGCAAAAAATTGTGATCTGGTCACACCAATAATAACTGTTATGTGTTTTTATATACATACATGGCATACAAATACTTCAAGCATAGGCATTAATACCCTTCTAGCCTGCAAATATAGCAAAGCACTTGTTCCAATAATAATAAGTGTCCAGGCTGTTCTCAGAAATATCTAAACTAGTACTTGCTTTAATGTAGTTTGGTAGTCTGTTCTATGTATCATCTGCTCTCTCAGAGAACCAATTAGTACACTTCTCATTCCTACAGAATGTTCTACATAGGTTGTCTGATGATTTTCTACTACTTTTTGATAACCTTAAACATTCCCAGAGGGAGCTGTCTCTAAATGCCCTACATACCTGAATAAGATCTCCTCTTAGATGTCTATAAGAGACATTGTATTGTACAAGTTCAGATATTTTATTCTTTCATAATACCTTACATTTTCAGATCCATGGATGCCCTTGGTATATTTCCATTGTACTCTTTCCAGTTTACTCATGTTTGCTCTCTTATAAGATTTCCATATTCTTATTCCATACTCAAGTTTGGGTCTAATGTAACAAGCAAACAATGACTTCATAATTTCTGATTTCCTAGACTTTATAAATCATTTTATACAACCTACAGTTCTATAACTATCATTAACCAATTGGTTGATATGACTAGAGAAATACATAGCTGGACCTACACATATACTGGGTCTATATTAGAACACCGAAGTTTCAAAACTTCGAGTGTTCTAATATCGACCCGTTTTCAGCGAATGCTGAAAATATCGAAGAAACAGAAAACCAAATATTTTCCTAGGGAAAGAATTTGGTTGTCCGTTTCTGTTGCTTCGGTATTTTCAGCACTGTGGTGGAAAGTTACTGGTCGGGTTCAGGTAAGTGTGCGATTGTGTGGACGTGAGGGTTAAGGCTGGTTAGGTGAGTTACGTTAGGGCACGGGTCAGGTAAGTGTGCGATTGTGTGAACGTGAAGGTTAGGGCAGGGTAGGTGAGTTAGGATTAGGGCGCAGGTGAGGTGACTGTGTGATAGTGACGGACCCTAGGGTTAGAGTTTGGGTTAAGGTAAGTGGATAGTTAGTGGTATATGTATAGTTTAGTGTAGGGTTAGGTGTAAGAGTTTAAGTGTATGTGTGTGGATTGCTGTTTGTTTGGTGTGCTTGTGTTGTGTGTATGTGTTTTGGAGCAACAAATTTTTTCCCTAGAAAAAAATGCGCTGTTCTGCATGTTTGATGTTTTAAATTTTCAATTAATAGGGTTCAATATTAGAACACTTAAAGTTTTGAAACTTCGGTGTTCTAATATAGACCCCATATACTCAGGTCCTTAAATGAGTCTACAGATTCAATCACTGTGCGCTGTATTAAATATTCACCTTTCAATTTATGTCTTATGTCTTACTTATGCTTAGTTTTGATGTATTTATCAGCATAGTATTCTCCTGTGCCCAAATGGCCAATTTAGTCAAGTTCTTCTTGCAAACATGACTTATCTCTAACACATGTAATCAGTTCATGCAATTTCAGGTCATCTGCAGTTAGACTGTAGAACACCTCAGATGAAAAAGTTAGGTCTGAAAGATGCAATCTGAACAAGGAAGGGCCTAAGAAAGAGCCATGTGGAGCACCCTGACTGTAGCCAAGGATTTCACCTGCCCAGTTGCTGTATGATAATTGCCATGTCCTATTTGTAACCCACGCAGCTATCCATCTTATCAAGAGTACATCAATACCTAGTTGTACTAATTTATTTATCAGTGTCTTGTGTAGGACGCTGAAGTTGTCTGTATAATTACATCACAGCACAATTTTTCATTCATAGCTGTTATTATATTGTTATAGAACATCATGTTACAGGTGGTAATAGATCTATTTTCAACATATACATGCTGAGATATGGTTTCAAGACCCAACCTATCCATTTCTGACAATAACTTATCCAATATTACCTTCACTATTATTTTTCCACAACATGAAATTAGTCTTAAGTCTGTTTGACTCTGTGTTTGTCCTACTCCCCTTTTCCTTAAAGACAGGTTTAATAAGCATACATCTTCATTCTTGAGGAATCTCTCCATATTTAAATGACCTAGTGAATAATAAATATAATGGTACGGTAATTTCTTGCTGAAGTGTTCTCAGGTCATTGTTACTAATTCCATCTACTCCCTGTGCTTTGTTTGGATTCCGTTTGTGCAGTTCTTTTTCAATATAATCTAATTTGTTTCCACTAGGACAACTTATCACCCCCTTTCTGGAGCTAAACTGTTTTCCATAAGAATATATCTATAATTTGTTGTGTCTGAGAATAAATTTTAGAATCCGTACACAGTTTATCAATTTGTATGTCTATAGTCTTCCACATCTTACATATCTATAAAAAGGTTTCCTATAATGCTCAATGTCTTTATATACATTTTCTTCAAATTTTTCTTGATCTTGACTCACACTATGCTTAATTTGTTTGTCTAGCTTGTTTATTTCAGTTTTCAAAGCTGTAGTTTGACCTCTCTTCCATTTCTTATATTTTTGTCTCCTTAATCAGGTATCCTTTTCTTATGGAAATATATCCCCTGATGTTGCATGCATAGATCCTGACATTAAATATTTTTTTTGATTTTTTGCACTCAAACAATTTTTCTTTTAAAACTGTCCACATTCCATCTGCAGTTTGTCCACTGAAGACATCACTCCAGTTAGTTTTACATAGTACCTGTTTTGCTTCCATATAATCTGTAACCAATCTTCTTTGCATTGACTTAGATTTCAGTCTGGCAGAATTATCTAGTAACAAATTAACCTTTATAACCCCATGATTACTGCACATCAACTGTGGTAAAACTTGAGTTGAAGTGATAGTAATTTCTTTAGGAACACAAACATTCAGACTTAAGTCTACTTTCAAATGACAAATTCACCACTGCAACAGGTTCAAGCAAGAGGAATCTGAGGGTATTGCTACTCAATGCTAGAAGTCTAAACCTCAAAATGCACTCAATTGAGGCACTCCTTAAAATGGAGAACATTGACATCTGTCCAATGACAGAGACCTTGTTCAAGGCTCCAGAGAGTACCCCTGCATTACCAGGCTATAATTCATACCACACCTTTTGGCCACCTAACCTGGACCGAAACACTAAAGGTGGAGGCATGTCCATATTCATTAAGGATATTCACACCTCCAGGCTAGTTGCTCAGCATAATGCATCCGAGATTATCCAAGTGCAACTAGCTCTGGGAAGACCGCAATCCAAATTGTAACTTGCTACAGATCCCCCACCATGCCCCAGGATTCCCACACCTCATTTCTTGATACACTGGAAAATATTAGGGTACAACCTAACACCCTAATGATGGGTGATTTCAACTACCCCACCATTAACTGGGAAAACTACTCATGTACCAACTCTTGTGCTCAACGTTTTCTGGAATTCATAAATTCCAGTGCCTTGGATCAACTTATCCACACCCCCACCAGGGGCAGCAATGTCCTAGACCTGGTTATTACCAACATGGGCAACTGGTGCTTTACACCAGAGGTCAGTTCCTCGTTGGTCAGATCCGACTACAAGCTTATCATCCTAGACATCCACATCCCTCCCCTACCCCACATTAGGGAAACTATAGTAAAACATTTCTCCAAGGCCAACTTCATGCTTCTTAAGACAGAAGTGGCAAACTTCACGACACCCATGCTGACAGACAGTAGAGGTATGACTGCTGAATCCTACACAAAAGCACTTTATAAGCACTTACACGGGTGCATGGATCGTGCAATCCCTAACAGAACCAAGATGCTATCCTCCAACAAAAAGGAAGCCAATCTGGTGGTTCCCTGCCATAAACAAACTCTACAACAGAAGAAAGCAACTGTTGCAAAAAAGAGTAAAATCTCATGATTGGAGAAACTCCCTGGTCAACCTCAGTAATAAGCTGAGATCCCTCATAAAATCCTCCAAAGCTAATTATGAAAACAAAATCGCCACTGACTCTAAAGACAACCACAAAGCATTTTATAGCTATGTCAAGAATCTCAATGGCAACACTCAGATCTGTTCTGTGTTACAGCATAATGGCACTAAATATACAAAACCAACTGATATTGCCAACATCCTGGCAGATAGGTTCAGTGCTAACTTTACCCCCCTGTCATCCCCGAAAGGGCCCATCTCTATACTAGAAGAATGCAAAGTTCCTGTGATCATGGCTGCACAGGTAAAAAACACACTATCCAAAGCCAAGAACACAGCATCCATGGGACCTGACAACATCCCAGGCTGTGTTCTACATCAACTACAGAACGAACTGGCACCCCACCTAAGTACCATGTTCAATCATAGCCTGACCTCAGGCTTTGTGCCCACTGAATGGCGCACAGCGATGGTTATCCCACTCGACAAAGGGGGAGCCACCACAGATCCCAGAAACTACAGCCCCATTAGCCTAACAAGCCTGGTCTGCAAGGCTATGGAATGTATCATCATGGAACTTATAAACAATGACATTGGTAATCTCCAAACTCAGGACCCCACCCAGTTCGGGTTTGTAAAAGGCAGATCATGTCTCCTAAATCTGATAGACTTCTTTGAAGCAGTCACCAAAGCCATAGATGAGGGTAAGGTGGTTCACACAACCTATCTAGATCTCGTCAAGGCTTTCAACACCATCCCCCACTCTGGAATTATAGATAAACTCACTAAACTAGGTATAAATCCCTATGTCACAAGATGGGTTGCCAACTGGCTCACTGACAGAACCCACACTGTGAAAGTAGCAGACTCCAAATCCAACTTCAGACCAGTGACAAGTGGAGTACCACAGGGTTCAGTCCTGGGTCCTCTCCTGTTTGGTATCCACTTCTCTGAAGTACAGGCTAACACAGAAGGTCTTTGGCTAATGAAGTTCGCCGATGACTGCAAACTAGGAGCCATAATCAAAATTCCAAAAGATGTGGACATCCTACAAAAGGGCCTCGCTGAGACAGATGCCTGGAGTTAAAGCCATGACCTCAAGCTCAATGCCAAAAAGTGCATTGTCATCCCTTTTGGTAAAAACTTTGTACCCATGAACTACCACATAGGTGGACGTTTACATAAAACCGAAAGTGTGATAAGAGACCTTGGGACACAGGTGGGACAGTAGTCTCTCCTTTGATAATCACATCGCCGCAGTAGTCAGGAAATCCTTCTACTTGGCACACCTCATCACAAAGGATTTCTCATCCAGGAAAAAAGAGGTCATTGTTCCCCTCTAGTCGTCACTCATTAGACCCATTATAAAGTAGAATGCCCCTTTTGGTATGTACCTCACAAGACATCTACAACAACTGGAAAGGCTACAGAAATACCTCACAAAGAGGATTACCGGCCGCAAACAGATGCCCTACACAGACCATCTCAAAAAACTGCAGCTTTACTCCGTCACATATCGCCTACTCAGAGGTGATCACTGCCTAACACACAAAGCTATGTCAAACCCAGAGCTTTTAGACATGCTCCACTTAAAGAAATCCCAATCCCTATGAGCTACATGCTCTAGGAACCTAAACCTTGTCACCACAATAAACAGAGCATGTTGGAAGGATAGATTCCTGTCCCAGAGACTTCCCATACTCTGGAACAAACTACCTATCTATATCAAACAATGCTCCTCATTAGCACTCTTCAAGAAAAATCTTGATGATTGGATGGGAGATAGGAAATTCACCCCGGGGATCACTTCTGTGGCTCTGCTCGACAGTGGCACAGGAAAATAATTTTCTTGGGTGGCGAAAGCCAAGGTACCTTTTGGCTATGCGTATATAGGCCCTAGGGCCAATAGCCTAGTACCTACCTATGAACCTATGAACAATGTCTAGTATGTTTCATTCCCTGGTAGTTTTTTTACAATCTGAAGTGATTGTTGTTCCTGAATATATGTTGTGAATAATTTCCTTACTAATGTTGTTGAATCAATATTATTCCAGTCTGTTTTTGGTAAATGTAAGTCCCCATCTAATATTCCTCTTTCCTCCTGTGTTTCAAGCAAGATATGTATGAATTCCTCTAGGTCATCTGCACTTGACCTGGGTGGTCTATACATGCCAGCAATTGTTATATGTTCCAGGGTTGTCTTTACTGCCACAATTACACAGTCTATAATATTGATGTTTTTACTGAAAATGTAATAATCACAGGTCTCATAACTATTTTTAATTCCTGTCATAACACCTCCACCTGATTTTTTGTTGGAATGTCTATTACAGTAAAAACATTTATACCCTGACAGAAATGGTTTCCAGTCATTGCTCTTTAACCATGTTTCACATCAGTCTTTTGGGAACATAGCAAATGTTCCAAAAAAATGTATTATTAATGTTTCTAGCATTAACAACCACCAGCGATGCATCACATGTTTCTATCTGTGAACTATTAAATTTTGCTGCAAAAATTCTCTTCCCTGATCTTGACAAATGCACATCATCCTGTCTGAACATGTGTGCCCAAAACTAGGCTTGGATGCTCTACACATTACCATTTTTTAAAACAGAACATTTTTTTCATGTCGGTATTTACTCAGAAATCTTTCTATTCACAGTAACATGACCATCCTTTCTATATGTGATTTGTCAAAAATATGTCCTAACAACAGTACAAGCTGTACTATCTAAGAGGACTATAAGTTCCCTACTAACAGTCAGACAGTCCTTGAGAATGAAATCATTTGTACCAACATGAATATTGTACTTCCTTATGTTAAGGCATTCCAAGGCTTGTCTCACATCTTCTCTGTTTGCTCCTGGCAAGCATAACACTATTCGATGTTCATTATCTTCTCTGCAAATATAAGTATCAGTTCCTCTAATAACTGAATCTTCAATTACAAGAATATCTTTTCTGACCAGATCTGTAGAATTTTCAACTTCTAATACAATAATATCTGCTCTATCAAAGGAATGATCTTCATCACCATTAGTCTTATTAATACCACTGTTTTCATTGCTTATTAATATCTCATCCAGCTGGCTTTGTACATCCACAGCTTAAGCTATGTAGTCAACATCTCTGTCTCTCTCTCTCTTTTTTTTCTGACAGTAATGTCCTTTAATCCTTCCTTGTTCAATTTTGATTTCTTCCTTTTCACCTGCCCCTTGCCTCTTTTTTTTTTCTTATTTTTTGGAAAAATTATGCCTTTTTCTGTATTCCGAAGTTTTTTTGATAGAAAAATTTTATCATTCCCTGTAATCTGTGTGTTACATAACAAAGCAGTGCCCTTTTTAGTATGTATTCTCTTTATTTTACTGACATTAATCAGCTTTTTTTCCTTGCTATTTGTTGTGAACTTCTTTCTTTCTTTCTTTTTCTATTTCCTTCTAAACACTCTGAATCCTCAGATTGCTGAATACTTGCATCTGGAATTCCAAAGTTGTCAGGGACATAATTTTGTTTCATAGGGGTAGAAAGATCTTTATAGACAATAGACATATAATTTCATAAATGTGTTCTATTTAAGCAATAACCCATGGCTGGGTGTGGATAATGCTTGATTTACCCACGGTTGGTGTGGTTTGGTTATGAGGGTGAAGCCCGAGTGATCAAGCAAAGCCAACTGTGAGTAAATCCAGCATTGCCCACACCCAGCCATGGGTTATTGCTATTATACAATAAAATTATTTAAGAAAAAAAATACTTACTTACTTTTCTTAAATAATGTCATTGTATAATGCCTCCGTGCTGCCCTTCAGCACTTTTTCAGTATCCTGGGGCATTTCTGATGTATTGCACATGCGTAAGGGACTTGTGTTCCCAAGCTTACGCAGTACATCAGTGCTGTGCAGAGGTAGCAATGGAGAAAGGAAGATCTCCATTGCTTTTTTTTTTAGATAGCTCGTTATGTTATAAGAGTTCCTCAACTCGTATAACATAGCACGAGATCTTAAAAAAAAGCAACAGAGATATTCCTTTGTCCATTGAAAGGAAGATCTCTGTTGCTTTTTTTAAGATATCTCGCTATGTTATACGAGTTCTTCAACTCATATAACACAGCGAGATATCTTTAATAAAAGCAACAGAGATCTTCTTTTCTCCATTGCTACCTCTGCAGAGCAAAAAAAAATAAAACAAATCAGGGAGCTATACTAATGGAAAAAGTCCAGGTGGCCAGACTTTTAACGTTAGTATATTCTCAGATTTACAATGGGCACACTGGTTGGGCTGGCCAATCAGCGTGCTCGTTTTTGAATATTAATGGCCAGTCATTGTATAATTGCTTTTCCCTTACATTATTTAACTCTGCAGTCCAGTCATTAGTATATGTATATGTAACAACAGTTCTTCAATCCATGTCGATTGTACAAGTGCAATCATCATCAGTAAGTCTGGATTTACCACTAGTAGTGGTAAGCAAGTCATTCAGCTTTTGACATGAAGAACACAGATCACCAGTGTTATCAGGTGTTACCTTTAAATTAGCATAGCATTTATTACACTGTACATGATATTTGTGCTCTAGCAAATAATTCATTGTATACGCTTATAGGAATCCATTTTCAGCTTCAAATGAATGAAATATTATAAATAAAAAGAATAATCAATATCGGTAACTACAAAGTTCAAAGAGAACTTAAATCAACTTCTATGACAAAAATCATAACTAAATACTAAAGTAAGTACAGTGAAATTGTTCTGACCATACAAGTTTTGAAAGTCAGACAAAAGCTGTAATTCCTCATTATTGCTCAGTCACACTTCTATTTAACAATAATGATCAATAAATCACAAGCCAAGACATGATTGTTTAGATAAGCTCTGGACATGGATGTTAAGATTCATCTCTCAAGCATCACATCACTTCTTTCTCAAGGTGAATTTCTTAATATTCATCTGTTAGACATAATATAAAGGATTATGATCAGGTATCTCACCATTACCAACTTATTATGTGTTCAAGACATAGCTGTCAAGGAATTCAACTTGAGCAAAGACAAGCTCAACAACTGTGAATTTTGATTTTCCTGACGAGAGCACATCTTAAGAGCTATGAAAGGAGAGACCTGATCATAATACTTAACAGTGTGTGAAACTTATCTGCTCCATGCAATACCAGTTACTTAAAAACATGGATGGAAAAAGTGTAAGAGAATAAAGTATTTCATAGCTTGGAAAGCCATAAAACATAGTGCTGCCACATAGACAGTAAGCAGAACTAAAGTATTCTTCTAAGGAATTCAGGAAATGAAGTATCCTTATGAGCAACTCGTAGCTTTAAAGCTGTTAGGCACTTCCATCTGCCAACATTTTTTTAAGTGTGTCAGAGTGAAGAATCTAACAGTGCTTGTTCTATGGTGGCTGGCACTGACCGCTGTTACACTTTAGCTTGAAAATAAAGCTTAGCAATGATTAGAAGTACTTAACAAAAACTTGCTTAGGAAGTCTGCCTTTATCTTGATACTGCATTTACTACAGTCTAGTTCTGACAATAATCTCCTATTTACCTTCTGTGGGATCAAGGCCTTCTTGATAAACAGCAAGAGAGCTTTTTACTTCCTATAGCAGATCACTCTTTCCCAGAGGTCCAGAGAATGTGCACTGAGAACAGAGTCTGAGGGGTGAAGGGGGGAGTGCAAACTGCCTATCTCAAGACTAGACTGAAACATGTTGAGAATATATGTTACAGATTGCAAAGGAAACTGCAACAGTTTCTTCATTTTTTGTCAGCAAATTAAGGAATAATGTCAAACAATGCACTGTGATCTCCCATAATAGTATCAGCCACAATGAACCCAAGGATATAGTTAATTTATCACACAAATTTATAGCCAGTTTTATCCCTCCTACATACATTGTTACCCCCACTGTTCCTGAGAATTTAGTTTCCCCTAAATTCACTTAAGAACAAGTGACAGATTCTCTGTCAAAGGCTAAAAAAAATTCTTCCATGACAATATACCAGGCTACATTCGCATTAGTTCCAAGTGTACACTGTGTGAGCTTCTGATTAAACTGTTGAACATCAGCCAATATACGGGGTTTGTTCCTGATGGCTACAGAATCACCACTACAAATCTCCTACACAAAGGTGGTCCCTCTACAGACCTGAGTAATTATAAACCCAACAGCCTCACCAGCTAAGTATGCAAAGCCATGGAACATATTGTAGCAGTACTTTTGTATGCAGACATAGGCAACCTAAGTGACCTAGATCCCAGTTTGTTTAGATTTGTGAAGGGCAGGTTCTGTCTCCAGAACCCTACAAGCTTCTTTGAAAATGTTATGAAATGTTCCACTGCTTATCTTGACCTGGCCAAGGCTTTTGACAATATCCCCCTAGCTGGTATTATTAAAAATTAGACAAGCTTAATGTAAATACCTACATTGTCCTCTGAATTACAAATTGGCTGTCCAATAGATCCCAAGTTGTGGAAGTTGCTGGTTCCATTTCTGAATGTAAAATTGTATCTAGTGGGGTGCCACAAGAATCATTTCTTGGACCTCTCCTGTTTGCCATTTATTTTGCAGACATACAAGCCAGTTTTGCTGATGGCTGCAAACTAGTCACTATTATCCACCTATCTACTGATGCAAACCAACTCCAGCAAAGGCTGGAAAACAGAAATACATGGTGTATCAAAAAAGTGTCTCAAACTAAATGAAAAAAGTGCAGCATAATAGCATCTGCCAGAAGAGTTATTCCCGCCTCATATATTATAAATGGTACTTCTCTTCAGACAAATATGTCATAAGAGACTTAGGTACTTATGTGGATAACACTCTCTCTCTTTCTCATCTGATCATCCTGTTTCCCCCATAGTCAGGAAAGCCTTATATCTGGCGCAGCTTATTTTCAAGAGAACATATACAAAATCCACTAAAGTTATCATACCGCTGTATTCTTCTCTTATCAGATCCATCATTCAATACAATGCCCCCTTTGCAACATACAAATCCAAGCATATTGTTCAGTTAGACAGACAGCAAATATATCTAACCAAGTGAATTAAAGGTCTTAATCTTTCAACTATCCAGATAGACTGTCATAACTTTTCTTAAACCTAGTACCCTACTAATTGCTCTGAGTTTACCTGTGTCTTGCTTTCCAGTCATGAAAGACCTTGTCCTATCTGACCTCTTATTTCTTTGCAAAAACAGTGGCTCTACAAACATCCACACTAAGGAATAAACCTACATGGACAAGTAAACAAGACTCGCTGGAGAGAGAGTTTCCTGACTCAATGTATTACAAGCCTAGAGAATAAGTTACCACTACAGGTCAAACAAAGTACTACTTTGGCTACCTTTAAGCCTAGTCTTGATGACAATATGGGCAGTTACAAATTTACACCAGGGTTATTATGTACAGCTCTTCTTAATCTGGGAGGTGAGCACTATTAAGTGCTTGAAGAGGATCTGCTTAAAGGTATACATAGCTAGGCATCTTATGGTCCCAGTGATCACTTACCTAGTATGATCCTATGTTCCTAAATTATTATTTAAATATAATGACATGGTGATTGCTGGGCTAGGGTCCTATTAAAACTAGAATCCTTTAAATTTTAAATCTTAGTCTTAAATTTTACACTCTTTTAATTTTTTATTAAAACTAGTATATTTTGAAATCAGTGAAAATATATGTGTTCATTGTTGTTGATACTGGCTAGAGACGGACAGTTACCTAAGTTAGTTAGTTAACTGAATCTATTGACCTGGATGGAGCACTGATCAAAAAACACAAATTTCAGGCTTAGCCCAGGCAGAAGTAGAAAAAGAAAAAGAAACAGACTAGCAGCATGCAAACAGGATTTATAAACGAGAATAGATATTAACACAAGAATACACACTAAACTATAAGGCTAATCGCATTATAACATAACAAGCGATGAATGATATACTAAAAGAAATATTTAGCATGCCAGATTGAAATGACTTGACTCACATAATTAATTTTAATACAGTAAACTCACAGTTAACCAGAACTTAAGCAACTGGCACTCTCAAGCAACTGGTAAAAAAAATATCAAAGCAATACAGTACAATTTTCATGTGTTGCACTTTCTGACACCCCCCCCCCCCTCCAGAAGCATACCATATGTTTTTAGAGTTTTAGAGATTTAAAAGGGAAGATAGGAATAAATTCCCTCTCTCCCCAACCTGAGAACAAGTCAAACCAAGCAAATAGTATAGAATACAATATTAATCAGGCCTATTTTTAATAGTAACTCTCAAGCAATCAGAAACTACAGTTATCCGGCATCTATCAACCCCCATGGGTGCTGGTTAACTGAGAGTTTACTGTATATAAATTGCTCCAAAGTAAATTCAGTACTGGACCAAGAGAATGTGCATGATTACCATGTGGGCATCCAAGTTAAGTATGAGGAAACAGGTAGGATGGAGAAGAACTTGAGTTGAATTCTGTACAGAAATGTTGCAATTTGGAGCTGGCCGATTGGGAGGCTAGTTAGAAGCCAGATTGAGGAAGATAATAAAGAAGCATATACTAAACATGTGATTTATTTGGTGCAGTCGGGTACTAAGGAAGGTTTAGTTTGCAATACCTACTGGTTGATTGAAATTTTTGGTTGATAGAAATATTCTTATAAGGTTCTTTAGTGATCCCAATGTTTTTCAGACTTTGGCAGGCTTAAGTCTTAGGTGATGATTATCCTTCACCAAGTCAGTAAAACATGTTTTACATCTTATAAGAGTAAACATAGATTACCACTACTTTTGGGTCTAGAACTGAGAAGCTGTGGTTACTGCAGCATTTGACAGTGCAGAGATTGTACATATATCGGTTATTCTGTGGCAGAGATTTGTGATTGCCCATAATTTCGCTGAATGCGCCTCTACAAGTGTTCAGCACAGTATTTTTTTATTTTAGAGAAGACTACATAGGTAAAGTGACATTGCTTTGTTTGAATGTTGGCTGTGGATAAAATAATGATTATGAGTGTAGCTACTTTAAGAAAGTAGAAGCTTTGACAGGTATGCACATATTTTATGTGTCTGTACAATTTTTAATGTTATGGTGGTGATAAGGCTGATCAGTGACTAATACTCTGCAGCAGTTGAAGTCAGATATTAAGGATATAGATGGTTGTGTCAGCATATGGAACCTATTTGTTTTGATTATAAAGTGAATGTGGAATTTCAGTGGTTATTTACAGAGGTTGGGTTTTCACATTTGAATGTAGTTTCTATTGCTTGAGGTGGGGAAGGAGGGTATAGATTATTGTCTGTTACAGCAGATTTGGTGGAGAATGATGCTGACTGGCCTACCAGATGTGGATATTAGATATTGTTATCTGTGCCAGCTTGAGTGGCTGAAGTTTTGTAAATAATTGTAAATAATTCTAAATTACCCTGTTTTACATGTGCCAGCATAACTAGTTATAATTGCGTAAGTTTGTGTCTTTTTCATTATCATTCTAATTTATGCAAGATTTTTGAATGTCAGACAGTGTTCTTCTGTTAGACCAAATATACATGTTCTTTGTAAAAAGAATTCTGAATGCATGTTATGACAGAATCAGCTGACCTAAATTTCATGTCATTGTGTACCAGGACTGATTGAATAGAATCTTCACTGCAGCTTTTTTATTTTTGAAAGTCTGATATGACAGACTCATAGCAGCTTCCTGTTACTTTAAAAAAAAATCTGCTATAAAAGCAAGTTCTGAGTCAGTTGTTCAGTCATTGTTGTTTTCCAGAGCTGTTGAGCAGCAGTAGGCCAGTTGTTTCCAGGTGAGTAGTTGTTCCAGTCACTGAGGACCAACAACAGCATACAGTGTGGACATAATTTCTCATCTTACCTTACAGAAGTAAAATTATAATCTTGCCTTGCTAAAGTATTTAGATTAGATAGGGACAGTTAATCTTCAAATAGTCAGGGAACTACAGCTAGATAGTTAGAAGTTTTTCTAAAATCAGTGTGAGATCAATTCTACAGTATTATTTTCAAATTTCCTGTGTGTGAAACTGATGTTTATTGGAATCAGTTATTCAGTATTTACATGTTTTAAATCATTTTATTTATTATTAAATGTTTACTACGTCTCATTGTGGCTAGTTATTTAGGTAATACTTTTAATAACTTGAGAGTGTCTATGCTTATTGTGATAACACCAGGGCCACTCCGAAAAGACTTACTGCTTGGGATACATGCTACCATCTGTTTCAATATCTATTTTACCCAATATAATTGAACATTATTATTGTTATTGTGGTATTTGACTGGGGCAGCCTTTACCTTGCAACATGGGCAAAGAAACACAGTAGGTAAATCTGTGTCAGTCTTTACCAAGGGTGTGTGTATGTGTGAATATCAGACAATTAAGTGTCAGATACCTAGAACTGGGACACAGTTTTCTACAGTGGTTAGTGTGGAAACTCATTTGAGGACCTGGAGTGAAGCATATAGTCCAGTCCCAGGTTTTGGAATCTGTTCTCTGTGTACTCCTAGGGGAAATTATATATTTCTATCTCTGCTTTTAACGATTCCATTACCAGAGATAGTGGTGAGGATTGAGACTCCTTAGTTACTGCACTGGGGTAAAGAGGGCTCATCACAGTGTCAGTGTGTGAAACCTATTTGTTTTGATTATAAAGTGAATGTGAAGTTTAAGTGGTTATTTACAGGTTTGTTTTTTACATTGGAATGTAGTTTCTATTGCTTGAGGTGGGGAAGGAGGGTATAGATCATTGTCTGTCACAGTAGATTTGGTGGAGAATGATGATTGCCTTCCAGATCTCCAAAACCCATGGTAGCATGCAGAGGCTGACCTGGTTCAGTTACTTATTATAGGAACATAAGAAGTAGAGTTAAAAATTAAGTATGTCTCAATTCAAATGGAAGCCAGAAATATCCATTTACCTCATTTTAATATTCAGCTTGTGGGAATAGATTTTAAAAACAATTAGTTAAAGATCAGATATTTGGTTTTCCTTTGACTGATGGACACTTCCTAAAACTTACCAGTCTGGCAGCTGAGGCCACTGGCCAAACATTTGGCTTTATGATAAAGAGTGCCTTTAGGGACAGTTCTACATCAATGGAAGGAATCCATGTTCAGCTCAATTCACAATACTAGAGTCCAGGAGACAGAGAACACTATTGGCCCTTAATTTCTTCAGTTGTTTATATAATAATACAAACAATTTCCTTGGGAAACTGAAGAGATGTATTTATTTACTAAGTTTGTTAACTAGGATAGTTTGCTCTCAAGGGCCCTCTTTCAGCCAGAAAGCCACAGAAAAGACACATTTTAAGGATATAAATCACCACTGACCCAAAGCATGCCTTACACACACACACACACACACACACACACACACACACACACACACACACACACACACACACACACACACACACACACACACACCAAACAGAAATAAATTAATTTTTATACAGCTATGTTTCTTTCACGTGATTGTTTTTGTATGAGTACTGGACAATATGAGACTGCTTTTTGGGGCTGACTTTAATGACAGTTCTAGAACAGGTATCATCATGGCACATAAGGCTGGGGTAGGCCACTCTGAGGTATAAGTGACCATTAGTGTTTTGAAGTGTAAGCCAAAGAAATGAAGTGGAGAATTCCTGGTGTTTTCATTTTAGTAGTGTAATTTACCTATTCATTTGCATTTGTTTCTGGTGAAAGTCAGAAGGGGGCACAATGACCCCTTTTCATCAGAAGCGAAAGGAGAAAAGTTCCAATGAAACAGAATACAAGGAATACAAAATATATAATTAGACAAATTACAGTCTCTGTATGAATGTGGAAATAAATAGAAAACAAAAGTGCAACTATATGAATACATGTATATGCAATACATGGATATACATAATGGGTCAATAGAAAAAAGATAACACTCTATGTCAGTATCTGGCATGAAATAAGTGTGGCATTACCTATGGATAGAGAAAGGAATATATGTTCTTTTAGCATGGGAATTAAGAGATGGGATAGAGGAAAGTCTGCAGGGGTTAATTAAGAATGTGCAGTAGTTTTACAGTGAATCACTATGTAGATATGTAAAAAGCAACATATACTATTAAACTTTTGCATTCTGTGAAAAAATAATTTCGTCTGGTCTTGTAAAGTCAATAGCTAAGTGTTTTGCAGGACACTGTTATTTAAATTGTAGGTTCTTCTGGGGAGTAAAGGCAGACAAATACCTTGGAATCATAGGTTCATAGGTATGTACTAGGCTAATGGCCCTGGTGCCTATATAAGCCTAGCCCAAGAAGATTCCCTGGCATCATGCCACCCAAAGTTAGTTCCCAGTGCCCCTGTCAAGCAAGACCACTGAAGTGATCCCTGGGGTGAACTTCCTATTGCCCATTCACTTGTCAAGATTTCTCTTAAATAGGGCCAGTGAAGTGATCTGCTTGACATAAAGAAGGATTTTAGGGAGAATTTGAAGGTGTGGGGCCTACGGTTCTTTCTGAATGAAACAAAATGCTATTACAGAGTCTAGAGACATAGTTTGATGAAAGAGTCATCACATGAGCTCTGAGATTTTTGTGTAAACTTGAGTTATTTGTTGCTGGAGCAAAGGTCTGTGGTGTGAAGAACAGTGCTATAGGAAAGAACTCATGGAGGTGCATTAATTAGGGTGACAGAGGATTTTGTGAAACCATTTTTAGCTGAGACTACTTGAGTGAATTAGACAGACCCATCTACTTTAGAGGTTATACAGTGGTGTGTTATGCAAACTTAACAAATTTATTGTAATATTGTTATAGCTCAGAAATTTGGGTGGAATGTAAGGATGGGACTGTGTAAAATAGCTTGGGGAGCAAGTATACAGATGCAGTGATTTTGCAGCCTGAATCTGTGAATATATGTTTACTCTATATATATATATATATATATATGAGGCTTCGTATCTGGTGAGCTTTCTTTAATGCTTCTTGAATGTGGGGGTTGTAGTTTAGGTTTCAATTGTGATTATTACTACTAGTTTTATATGGGGTGGAGGGGTCAGTTCTATTCCGGTATTAGAGAATGTAGCCACTGAATGCGGGTTTGTTGAAAATGCATAATTTAGGAGGAATTAACATAGTCAGGTTTTAATGGAGGAGAAGGATTAACGAGTAGTGCCTTGTAGTTCTACCATGATGGCGGCCGAGCAGATGACCGTTGTGTCAGCAACATATTGTATCAGTGTTGGTTGGTGAGAGGCTGTTACTACAGCATTTTATATGTTATAAAATAAAGGACTAGTATGGATCCTTGAGGTACTCCTCCAAAAACCAATAGATAGATTGAGACTGCATTTTTTCATTTGACACCTTGTAACCTTTTATCTGCTGTGCTGAGCAACATTAATTTGGATGGGAAGGACCAAGATGTGAGAGTTTGCTTATTAGTTTTGGGTGTGGGACTGTATTAAAATCTTTGGAGGGGTCTTTGCCATTGTTTCTGTGATGATGTGCTGTATTAAGAAAAGATAGTACTGCTGTATTAGTAATATGGAGAGTATTGTTGAAGAAATTATGTATGGACACACTTTTCCATTGTGTGTGTATACATATATATATATATATATATATATATATATATATATATATATATATATATATATATATATATATATATATATATATATATATATATATATATATACATATATATATATATATATATATATATATATATATATATATATATATATATATATATATATATATGGTTCTAGGTCATAAGATCGACAGCCGACATCACCGACAACGGATTAGCGGGCACCAGATGATCGACACTCGGAAGACCGACGCCACGGATGAAAACGTCGCGCCAGGGATAGTGACTTGGAAAGAAGGCTGTGTGAGTATGCGGTGGTGACGGACATTAGGGTGCAGTAAGGTAAGTGTGGATAGTGACAGTCTGTGGGGATAGGGGTGGGTTAAGTGAGTTAGGGTTAGGTGGGTTAGGTAAGTGTGCGGTAGTGGTATTTTTGGGTTAGGGGTGGGTTAAGTGAGTTAGGGTTAGAAGCGGGTTAGCTGAGTGTGCGATAGTGACGGACCTTAGGGTAAGGGTTTGGGTTAGTGTTGTACATAGTTGTGTGTGTGAGGTTTAGTGTGGGTTTGTGAGGATTTTGGTGTGCTTGTGTTCTGTGTGTGGTTTTTGGATAAGGGGATGTGTTTTGTTAGTTGATTGTTGTTATTGTGGTGTGTGCAGTGTATGGGGTTTCGTGTTTGTGGACCGTCGGTTACTTGTTTGTCGGGCATGTGAGGTGTCGTGTTTATGGTTTGTCGATAATGTGGTGTCGATGTTTCTGTTGTCGGTGAAAGTGGCTGTCGATCATATGACCTAGAACCATATATATATATATATATATATATATGTGTGTGTATATATATATATATATATATATATATATGTATATATATATATATATATATATATATATATGTATATATAGGGAGTGTAGTGGCAATAGCTCTGTAGTTGAACAGTTCAATGGAGTCACCACCTTTATGTAATGGTACAATTATAGATTGTTTCCATATGCTGGGGTTGTAGACCTATTTATAAAGATGGATACTGGACGTGTTAATGCTTCTATTGCAAGTTAAGTGGATTTATCCAGGAGCTTATCAGCTGCAAGGATAGTTGGTTTTAATTTTATGAAGTTCGATTCTCAGTTGAGTGTCTTCTGTGTGTCGACATGCGTGAATGGGCATTCCTTCGTTGAAGGTTGTGAATTAGGCCTGGCAAGCCAGCACGTAAAAATCTACTGCCAGTCATTAGCAGACCGGAGTTCCGCTGTGGCGACCCCTAACCGGGAAAAGCCGAAAGACACAAACAAACTTTTTTTTAGTGTTGATGTGGACAGAGGTTTAAGAAAAAAGATGGTACATAGATTTGTGTTTAGAGGTAGAGGGGTATAATGGTTGCTTTATCAGGTTTTGACAAAGATGTTAACTGGTCACCATTAAAATACTTCAACCTAGATGAGGCTGTCCACTTCTTCAACAATACCTTTCTCTCCATCCTAAACACCCATGCTCCTGTAAGAAATGCCAAGGTCAGATCCAGGCATGCCCCGTAGTTACAAAAGACCACCAGAACCCTAATGAAATACAGAGATAAGGCCTGGGAGCACTGGCGACTAACAAAAAATAACTTAGATAGGCAATCATTCCTTGAACTGCGCAATAAAGCCAAAACCCATATAAAATTAGACAAATCCCTCTACTATAAATCCACCCTAACCTCTACCAACCACAACCCTAAGCAATTCTGGTCCACTATTAATACTATCCTCCACCCAGGGAAGGTTGATACCCTCCAGCCGTCCATTCCCCCCCTCCTCCAGCAGTATTGCTGAATCCTACAACAAACACTTCACTGAAACTATAACATCTCTAAACAAATAACACTTCCCTACAACAGCCCCCCAACTCCTAACCCTAAACCCCCACTCCTCTTTTCTTCTTCACCTCAGTACCTACCTCCAACATAAAAAGACTATTGTCAAAACTTAAACCCACCAAACTCGCAGCTGACAACCTCCCCTCTGAATACTTGAAAATTGCAGCTATGCTCCCCAGACATGAAAAATATCCCACATCATTCCCCTCCATAAAGTCACCCCCTCTACTGACCTCTCCAATTACCGCCCCATTGCTATCCTCTCCCCTCTTTCCAAGATACTTGAAAAATGTATCAACACCCAGGTCCCCAATTACCTCCTAGCTAATAATCTCCTCTCCAAAACCCAACATGGCTTCAGGTCATATCACAGAACTACCTCCTCTCTGCTCTCCTTCACCAACACTATACTTCATCACAAAAACAATGGCATCTTCTCTACTGCCGTATTTCTAGATCTCTCAAAGGCCTTTGACATGGTATCTCTTGAGCTACTACTCTCTACTCTCCCCAACCTCTCCTTCTCACAATCAGCCTGCAACTGGTTCCACAGCTATCTACACAGACACCAGCAATCAGTAACCTGGGACGATAACCTATCACCTCGCCTCCCAGTTACTCTCAGAGTTCCCCAAAGGTCTATCCTTGGCCCACTGCTATTCTCACTTTTCACTAACAACCTACATACTGCCACCACATAAGCATCTCTTATACAGTACACAGATGACTCTACTCTCATCTGCTCTGTCCCCACTCCACCAGAACTACAAGAAATCACACAGGAATCATTCTCTTCTGTAGAAAGCTGGCTATCCAATGCTCAGCTCCTACTCAACCCAAGTAAGTCAAAACTTTTCCTGTTCTAACCTTCCAAAGCCACCCCAAACACCCCCCACTTCAACATTCTCACCAAAGACAATACCATCATCTCTTCATCAGAACACACAAAATTACTCGGTTTAGAAATAGACAACAAACTTAGATTTAACACACACATATCTCTCACAATAAAAAAAGTTCACAAGAAACTTGGTGCATAATATCGAAGCCGCCAATTCCTAACCAAGGCAGCTAGAATCTTCATAGCCAATTCCCAGCTAATCTCCACCCTACTCTATGCATCCCCCATACTTACCAACCTTAGACAGACAGACCTACACAAGATGGATGCTTGTTACAACAAAATTGCTAAATTTGCCACTGGAACCTCCTACCGCAGCCATCATTGTATCTCCCTTAAAGAACTAAACTGGCTAGAACTCCCACAACTCCTTCACTTTAGTCAACTCACCCTCGTTCATAAACTTATTAACCACCCCCTTAACATCCCTTCCTTTCAAAACCCTTCTCCAACCCTATCACTCCACTAGGCCCCTAAGATCAAGCAACAAAAATTAACTCAGTGTTATCAAACCCAAAAACTCAGCAGGAGAAGCCATATTTTTATGTACCATATCTAAACTTTGGAACAATCTTCCACCCTCTATAACTACTCTACCTTCCAGCAGCCTTTTCAAGACTGCGTTCAAATTCCACTTACATTTGCACTGGCTTTGTCCTTGTTCTAATCCAGACTAATCCACCCTTACCCCTCCCGCACCTAGACTCTTAACCCAACTATACTACCACCACTGCTAACCACAGTCAGAATTAGCTAGTTGTCTTTACATACTTTAAAATTTTGTCTGACAGCTTTGTTACTAATTTTATAAATGACGAGAAACTATCTTAACTTGCAACATTTACAATATATACTGTTGATAATCAATATATTGTTATTGTATTAAAGCCAACAACCTGTAATGTTGTTTACCATTGCTGTGACTTTGTATCTCTATTTATCATGTACATGATGTGGAGCTTTTCTCCTCGGGCATCCGCTGAAAAAGGACCTGTGTCCAGTCGGAATTTCCCAGTAAGCAAATGTAAATAAATAAATAAATGTTATTGCATTTATAAAGTGATTAGTAAGTTTACAGACAGAGTGCTCACTAGTTTTCGATGGGAGTGGTTTGGGATTACTCGATTTGCCAGGACAAAAAAGGTTGCTTATGAATGCCCAGATGTTCTAGATGCTTTCTTTTTAGTTTGTTGCCAGTATTGGTAAAACATTTTATTGTCAAGAGATTATATAATATCATTAGTGCTGCATAGCTGTCTATATGCTCTGTTGGAATGCCATGATTTCTATGTCTTATCCCTTTCACTTATTAGTTGTTTTATCTTTAGTGGTAGCCAGGGGACAGGATTTGCTTTTACTCTCTTTCTTCTTAATAGTGCTTGTTGATTTAAAATGTTTAATAAGATGTCATTGAAATTTGTAATAGCATCTTCCATTTTGTTTACTGCTGATATGAGTGTGTCTTGAGTACATTTTGTGAGATTTCTAACAACATTACAATAAAATGCTTTTGTATTTTTATTATAAGACCTGTTGATATATGGGGAGTGAATGTCATGTCAGGTGTTGAATAGGGTGCCTACCTGAGTGATTCTGTTTGGGTCAGTGGTTAGTATATAGTCCTTTGTTGACTCTTTACTAGTAGATATGGCATGCATAGATGAGCTAAGGATGAGTTGTGAAAAGCTATATAGGATTATTGGAAGAAAAGGGCATTGTGGGTTGAGTGAACACCAGTCTATATTTACATCTCCTGCAATGATATTTTTGTGCTTTATATGTGTAGATGCCAAAGACACTACATCTGCAACTATGGTTAATTATTTTTGAATGTTTGGTGGAATATAGAGGTCAATGATGCATATGGATTAATGTTTTGTTTATTTTTAGGGTAGTTGCCAAGATTTATGGGCATTTATTTGGAACAGTACAATACTTTACAATTTTGTGGTAAATGATAATTTTTTCACCTCATTTTTTTCTTGGTAAATGATAGTTTTTTCACCTCATTTTTAGTTTCTTTTTTTTTTTGTTTTTTTATGATCAGTCCTGAAACCCATGTACCCTCTCCCTCTGGAAAAATATTGCACATTATCCCTGTACATTATATACTGATGTATTTCTACAGTTAAATATTTTAGGGGGTTTGTTATTTGTGATTGTATTTATCATCGTCATCATCCTCACCACCTTTGCCAATTGTTTGCATGTCATCAGGTTATCATATCAACTATTGCTACCTCTTTCAATTGAAAACCACTGCTCATCTGTCTCAGGCCTTGTCATACAGGCCATTCATGTCTTGGCTTCTCCTCAAACACACCTCTCAGATACTTGATGCTGTTAATATATGTCATTATTTTCCTTCTTTCTAAATGTTTAACTTTTCTGATGTCCATATCTGCTGTCATGTCCTGTGCCTTGTCTGTACTCAGTTTCATCTCTGATATCTTCAGATGATTTGCGTTCCATTCCACTATCATTTGCTGATGTTCCTTTTCAGGGCCTGCTTGTAATATCTCATCTCCAGCACTCAACAGCTTTGTTACTCCGGCCCTGCCAATCTGTTTGCTAATGTAGTCAATCATTGTTATGAGCAGCAATGGGCCTAGAGCTGAACTTTGATGCATACCCATCCTACTGAGAATTCCTCTGAGTCCAAACACTGTTTGTACTTGTGTCAATGGATCGTTCTACATAGCCTGCACTAATTCAACCAGTGTTTCTAACACTTATAATTGCAGGATTGCCCAAATCAGCTTTTTCTGGAATCCCATCACATGCTTATTCTCCAGTATCTGTCTCACTGCAACCATCAGGTCAGTAGTACTGCAGCACAATCTGAATCAGCACTACTCCTCTCCCATTTTTTCTTTCTGGTATTCTATACATTCATTTAAGATGTTTTTTCATAAATATTATATGTCTTTTATGACATCACTGATAGCGCAATGTTATATAAAGAACATAAATGTGTTACCAAGTCTTATTTCAGTGTTGCTACTAAGAACTATTTAATGAGAAATAAATGTCTTTTAGAAGGGAGATGTTAGTTAATTTTTATCTGTCTGTTAAAGTAGTGAACTTATTGGAAAGTAGCAAAAGGTGCTTAATTCAATCTTCATTTGTTATGAAGATGTCTTTGTGAAAGAGAAAAATAAAAATGCGAGACTCTTGCTTAAATAAAATCACCCATTTGTCCAATTATTGTGGCTTGTGATTTTTGGGAACCTACTATTTGTCACCAGCCAGTTTATTGATGCTATTGCTAAAAGATCACCAGTTTCTTGTAATGGTGTTTAGACTCAGAAAACAACAAGAAGGTAAGTATTTTGAGTTTTTAGCATTTTCTCCTTCTTCTATAGGTTCATACAGTCTAAAACTTTGAGTGAATTTGTGGGTCTATCTATCTATCTGTCTATCTACACCTAGTTCAGGGAACAGGAGACTTGCACCCACACTAAAGTGTGCAGGGGGCTTAAATCCCCTGAAAAATTATTTTGTTTGCGACCTTAGGTGTTTTATTTGAGCAGTGACCTTCCACTTTTTTGGATACTTGGGTACAAGATACAATTATTAATTTCCTTATTTTCTTATTACATTTACTGACACAGAAAAATCACTTAAAGCTCTCCATTTTTAAATAAACGTAGAATACAAAATCTGCTGCATATTAATCAAAATAATTTTTGATCATTAATAGGTAGATCTCTTTAAAAAGGATATTTTATGGTTGTTACCCTTGAAAAGTTTGCACACGGCACTATTTAAAACCTTACTGTATTATTTTTCAGATGTGTTCTTTTTGCCTCAGATTAGGCTGCATATATCACAGTAAGACACAAATGCATTTGAAATCCTTTTGTATCCAACACAATAGCTTATTGCTCCTTTTTGTGGAAAACCTCCATTGAGCTAGTGCTGTCAGTACAAGACTTATTTCTCACCTACTGCAACACTTTTTATTTTCCACTCTTTCCACCAAATTCTTTCATGTGGAATATGGAGATGACTCTTGGACATATGAATTGTCTTCATCATCAGTTTGTTGGGCCAGATTCAAGAATGCCTACACTAACTCTGGAATTCAATAAACTTTTTGTAGACTTTGCTCAAAGCCTACATGGGGATTACATGTATGTACAGTGATGTGTGGCCGTGTGTGGCGAGCAGCAGCATGCAATGCATATTCATGCCATGCACTGCATTTAAGTGAGGTTTCATGGATGGCAACAATGTGCTGGACAGAAAACCATGTAAGCAAACACAGATAGCACTCCTGTTTAAATCAGAGCACTGATGGTCTGTGGTTTTGTAAGGAATGCCACAGAGATCACCAGAGCTCTACAGATAGTACTTAATCACTTAGTGCAAGACATCTGGGCAAAGACCAACATAATGGGGAGACAATGACCCAAAAATAGGGACATATTTTCCCTATAGAAATGTGCTAGAATAACTAGGGATTAGTGTTAAGATACATGTTTTTAAGGATTTGAAGTATGAAACTCAAATGTATGTAATATTTAGTCACATCAGTCCTGAGATCATCCCAGTGATATGGCAGAAAGCCACAAATTTGATAAGGAACACATCTAGATATTCTGTGAAAATCTGGACAGTTGAGAGGTATGAATCCTATGTATATGGTTCAGACACAGTACAGGAGAGTGTATCTACAGTGCAGAGTATGCAATATCCCATTCCTGGCATTCTGTACTGAAGCTGTGTAAGATCTATAATGGTACATGGACTGGCATGTAAAATAAATTCAGGGGGAGTGTGTATATTGAATAGGAGCACACAGATGAGTTGTAGGAATGAACACAGGGAAAGCAGATAGGTGAAACAATCTAATGTACAGCAGATGTGGGCATGTCAGTGGAAGATTGTTGCAGCAGCAACATCAATCACATATCTGTATGGTACTGTACTGTGAAAATATGTACTGACTGCCACACAAGGTGATATAATAATGGGGAGTATGTCTATGTGAGATAAGTATCCTTAGATGAATAATGCAAAGGACATCTATAAAAGATCTGACATACAGTTGGTGTAGGATCTGAAGCTGTACAAACTGATTTGCCTGAATATGAGTGTAATCTCAGGAGAGATTTCCGGCAAGTGGGGCACAGGTAAAGGCCCATGGAGAACATTGAAGGAACAAGCCACAACCATAGACAATATCAGAATAATACCACCAGTAATCCCATGCCTCTGACATAAGATATGTGATTTAGAGTGATGAGATGATTCTGCACAAACACACTTGTACAACTATTATGACATGTCTGCACTCTAAAAGGGTAATCATGCACACTGTCCTGACACTGTAACATCTGCTGGAGGTGTTAGGAGGGACACTAATATACCTGTATGCGACATTATCAGCAATACGGGCTACTTGACTTGTGTGCATGGCATATATATATATATATATATATATATATATATATATATATATATATATATATATATATAGTACAATCCACACTGTCACTAATGATATCCATGCCATTAATGTTGTCAAACACCTATGTATGTAGTGTGTGCATTACCAGAACAGGCGGCACACATGCATCTGGTATAACAACTTGATAGGTGTTCTGCACCATCAGTCATGTTTATGCCTCAAAAATAATACCTAGGTATGGCCAATAAGATGTGTGACAGATCACTGTGACAAAGGGGGTACAGTTCAGTTACACATCAATAGAAGACAAGTAGGGAGGTACATGAAGAAGGGTGCATTGTACTCAGTTATTGGTGTGATGAGGGCTGGGAACTGTGGATATATTATGTCCTCTGATGTGGATGTCCTTCACATACTCAGTACTTGTGTTACATGTAAGGGAGTAGTCAGCACTGTGAGCACATGCTGGTGGATGTTCCACATAACATCTACACCAGGACACAGGTCACATACTTATTGGTCTGATTATAAGGTGTGATGCCCATATTATACTAGAGTTGTGTGTTTGTTTACCTGACTTAACAAATACCCCTATGTTTCCATGTCATTGCAGGTGTTGTCATGGCTGTGGCAGCAATCTTTGATATGTGCTGATACTGTCTGTATTTTACTAATATCATAATTGGAGTCAATGATTGCCCACAATCTGTAGTCCTTCAGGCATCTGTTTGGACACAGGATGTGCATGTCATCTGTGATGTCCATCACTTAAATAATGGACATGAAAGGGCCTAGCAGACAGCCCTGATGTACAGACCTGAACACTGGACCTGAAATATAGGTCACTTTACACATTTCAACATAGTAAGTATGTGATACACTGGTCTACCCACTTGGTGATATAGCTGTTTATGGCCACATCTGACATTGCTGATTTGTGACAAATCTATTTTTTTTATTTATTTAACATTTGTTTACAGGAAATGTCTGAGTTTGGAATGAAGCCAAATGCCTTGACCTGGTCAAGTTCCACAAGATGATAGTGTTATCATCATGCATGCCCTCAGTGACCTATTTGAGGACATCTGTCAGATGTACAAGACATGACATGGCATTACCAACTCACACAGGTCTGTTGCACACAGCCGGGATATTGCTAGTGTCCATTTAAAAAAGGTCCATGATGACATGCTGGTCTACCTCACTGCTGAGGAAAGTCAGGATGTGTCTATACGTTCATGGATCAGGTGCTATCCCCAACTTAGATAGATGCATGTTGATGTACATCATTCTATGGGAACATAGCCCATGTGGAGGGTGTGTTGAAGTGTGTATTCAACCATATCAAGAAAGGTGCATGTGCTGAGTCATTCCATAGGTGATCTGTGATGTTGTCACAGCCCATTGATTCTGTGTGATGGGCCTGGATGAAGGTAAGTAAGTGCATACTGTCTATCATGATCTGGCCTAGGATTTTGATACAGTCCCCCCACAGGTATCATTGAGAAACTCTCTGGGAATTAACCCGCATGTCACTAGATGGGTAACCAATTGGCTCACTGGCAGAACACATACTGTGAAAGTTGGTGACGCAACCTGTACCAGAAGAGCTGTCACCATTGACAAACCCCAGGGTTCTGTCCTTGGCCCTTAACTGTTTAGAATATTTTCCTTGACAGTTCAGGCTAAAGTATATGGCCTTTGGCTTACCAAGTTTGCTGATTCTTTCATATTGAGTGCAATTACTGAGTCCACCAATGATGATAACATACTACAGGAGGACTGTACAGCGTAGCAGTCGGATAACCATTTATTTTAAACAATTCTTTAAGCGCTTTTCATCAGCCGTTAATAGCTGACTTCTTCAGAAATGGCAAACAGTAAACAATCAAACTCCACATATTTAAAACAATGTTGATTGAGCAATCAATTAAATACGTAATTAACTAAACATCACTTTCCAATCAATTTAAAAAGACATTCTCAATTTAAGTCAAAAAAGTGTGTCTAATAAATAATTTATGTACACAGAATAAACGTCAAAAGATGATATTTTAAAGGTGGCATTTTTTAAAAAAAATAATAATACTAAAAAAATATATGTAATAAAGAATATGTAACTTATGCTTGAATCAACCATTCATAAATAAAATTGGATCGTTTTTATATTTTAGTATTTTTTGTGTGAATACAAAAAAAATTTTTAAAAGACAAGCATGATGTGGACAAAATATAAGTATGTAAATAGCCTAGACTAAATCTGACCTAGTTTAGTCATCCCTTAAGACTATGCAATTTAAGCAAGCTCGAAATTGAGCAAGTGTCATTAAGACCTGGGTGACTATATGCGTTTAGTTTTACTTGCCAGATTAACTCAGATTCCTCCAACTTAAAAGGTCTCGGTCCACCTCGAGAATTACAGCTGACCTGATCGATAACTATAAATTTAAATGTATGGTCGTTGTTAGCTGAAGTGTGTTTTGCTAGAGCATTTTCATGTTTGCACTTTTTAATAGCATATAGATATTCACATATTCTGTCTCTCAGTCTCCTTTCGGTCTTACCTACATAGAAGGCCGGACAGAGTGTGCATCTTGCTAGATAGATGACAAAGCTAGAATTACAAGTAAATTTAAGTTTTAATTTGTAGGATGTGCCATTTAGGCTAAAGCAGCTTACTTCTTCAACATACCTACAATAGTTACAATTCTGGCACTTAAACATACCTGGGTTACGGGTTAAAAGGGTTGTACTACCTTCTAACACTGACTTAATATTCCTGCCTTTCTTGAAAACCACTTTTGGTCTATCACCTAATTTTTCAAGTATTACAGGATTTATTTTGAACAAATCCCAATTATTGTCAATTATATTAATACAGATGTTACTACCCTTACTAAATGTTGTTATAAAGTAAGTGAAAAGAAAAACACAAAAGGCCAGGCACCAGAAACCTCTGCAGCTGTAAAAAATGAAGAACAGGATACACACAAAGCTGCTGAGAGTAGGCTCCAGAATCCACAATGAACTTGAAAAATACCAGGAAACAAATCTATGCAGAACTGCTTTATTACAACACACTAGCGCTTTCACAAAATGCTTCTTCAGGTGTAAAACTGATACAAAAAACCACACCTTAAATAGCCAGGTTGAATAATCACATGATGCACTCTAATTAACCTTTAAAAGGGAGATCTTAAAATCAGTTTAAAACATACATATACACTACATATACACTATTAATAAAACATACACCCTGCATAAAGAACAGATATATAACAATATATATATATATATATATAAGCACATTCTAATGAGCATATAAGCATATTTAATAAACAATCTACGATTATTATAAAATAGAAAAATAAAAATATAAAAACAAATAAATAAATAAAAGACAGGAATTACCTATGTAGAGCTCTTTTACCAAGAACAGGCTTCAAAGGCACCTGTTCATTTAAACCATGACCATAATTCGCTCTAAGCATGACTATCCACCTAGCCTCTACTTCCTCAGTTCTAGCTCTAATATCACCCACTCTAACACTCTCATATGTCCTAGAGACAACCATAAACATAAACTTATGTTGTACACCCATATTTTGTACATGCTTAGCTAAAGCATTAGTATTACTCCTTTACCTATATGGTAATAATGCTCTCTTATTCTATCCTTTAGAGAACGATCTGTCTTGCCAACATAGAAACATCTACAGGCAACGCAGTTAGCTAAATAAATCACGTGCATAGTTTCACAATCAGCCTGAACCCTGATGTCATACACTCTGCCTGTGTCAGGATGTGCAAAGAAAGGCTCTTTATTAATGTACTTGCACTGCGAGCATTTACCACATGATCTAGTACCAGGTACTGTCGGGGCATACTTTACTTCCTTAACATTACATAACCTTCTTCTTAAATTCTTTTTATTCTTAAAAGTGAACTGAGGTCTGGGGCCTATAATTTCACTTAATTGCGGATCAGTTAACAGAATATCCAATGTTGGCTAATAATTTCAGTATACCTCATAACATCTCTTGAGTAAGGAATACAAACCTTAATATTATTTGCTCTATTGGTATTGCCACCAGCTGACCTTTTTGAAAAATACGGTTTGGCCCTACTCTCTCTCAATTTAGAGACTTGAGTAACATTATACTCTACCATCCCATAATCATAACCTCTCTCTGTAAGCTCGTTAATGGTCTTATGTTTCTGCTCTTCAAATTCGCTATTCTTTGCACTCAATCTAGAAGCCCTATAGAACTGATTCTGGACTACATTTCTAAAGACATAGTCTGGATGCATGCTATCCCTAGATAGCAAACTATTAACGTGACATTCCTTTCTATATAGTCTAGTTGACATCACATTAGAACTGTCCTTTTCCACTATCACGTCCAGAAAATTTATACTAGCATCTGAATAGTTCAAAGTGAACCTCAAAAAGGGGGCGGTACTGTTAATGTACTCAACAAAACTCATTACTTCTAAAACAGAGCCTCTCCACAAAATAAAAAGGTCATCTACAAACCTTCTATAAAAAATAATTAAATCTTTAAAAGGCCCTTCTTCTAAAAAATCTGTCTCCCATTTCATCATAATTTTATAATTTTTATTTTTCTATTTTATAATAATAATTGTAGATTGTTTATTAAATATGCTTATATGCTCATTAGAATGTGCTTATATATATATATTGTTATATATCTGTTCTTTATGCAGGGTGTATGTTTTATTAATAGTGTATATGTAGTGTATATGTATGTTTTAAACTGATTTTAAGGTCTCCCTTTTAAAGGTTAATTAGAGTGCATCATGTGATTATTCAACTTGGCTATTTAAGGTGTGGTTTTTGTATCAGTTTTACACCTGAAGAAGCTTTTTGTGAAAGCACTAGTGTGTTGTAATAAAGCAGTTCTGCATAGATTTGTTTCCTGGTATTTTTCAAGTTCATTGTGGATTCTGGAGCCTACTCTCAGCAGCTTTGTGTGTATCCCATAAAGTAAGTGATGTTTACAGTGCTAGTACCAGTAGTCGGAGTGACCATCCTAGCAGCTCTTACTAGTTGGCCCTTGATGACCGACTTCTTCTGGGAAAATGGATGGCAACTAGTACAATGTAAGAAAGTGTTAGAGTAAGTTTTCTTACGGAATATCTTAGCAGTATAGCAATTAAGCTCACAGTTCTTATTAAGGAGCACATCAAGGTAGGCAATGTTGTCCGACCCAAACGAGTGTGTAAACTGTAGAAAGTTAGTGGTGTTATTAAAGTATTGTAGAATCAGTTTACTTGTGTCCTACAAATTAAAACTTAAATTTACTTGTAATTCTAGCTTTGTCATCTATCTAGCAAGATGCACACTCTGTCCGGCCTTCTATGTAGGTAAGACCGAAAGGAGACTGAAAGACAGAATATATGAACATCTATATGCTATTAAAAAGTGCAAACATGAAAATGCTCTAGCAAAACACACTTCAGCTAACAGCGGCCATACATTTAAATTTATAGTTATCGATCAGGTCACCTGTAACTCTCGAGGTGGACCGAGACCTTTTAAGTTGGAGGAATCTGAGTTAATCTGGCAAGTAAAACTAAACACATATAGTCACCCAGGTCTTAATGACACTTGCTCAATTTCGAGCTTGCTTAAATTGCATAGTCTTAAGAGATGACTAAACTAGGTCAGATTTAGTCTAGGCTATTTACATACTTATATTTTATCCACATCATGCTTGTCTTTTAAAAAAAATTTTTTGTATTCACACAAAAAATACTAAAATATAAAAATGATCCAATTTTATTTATGAATGGTTGATTCAAGCATAAGTTACATATTCTTTATTACATATATTTTTTATTATTATTATTTTTTAAAAAAAAATGCCACCTTTAAAATGTCATCTTTTGATGTTTATTCTGTGTACATAAGTTATTTATTAGACACACTTTTTTGACTTAAATTGAGAATGTCTTTTAAAATTGATTGGAAAGTGATGTTTAGTTAATTACGTATTTAATTGATTGCTCAATCAACATTGTTTTAAATATGTGGAGTTTGATTGTTTACTGTTTGCCATTTCTGAAGAAGTCAGCTATTAACGGCTGACGAAAAGCGCTTAAAGAATTGTTTAAAATAAATGGTTATCCGACTACTACGCTGTACAGCACTCGTTTTTTACTTTTTTATACTACAGGAGGAGCTAACATGGAAAAATGATTGGTGACAAAGCCACACAATGTACAAATAAATCCAGAAATGTGTCTTTATGTTGTCCTTCTGAAAAGTGGCATTCCATGCTAATTACAGCATTGACAACAGTCCTGTTATGCTGAAACTGGGAACATACATAGATAGCAATCTAAACTTTGACCAACAAGGTCCACACTGGTATTGAAGTCTATGTTGTGCACATCATAAGTCACATCATCATATTCAAATCTTAGGATTGTATGACAGCATTGTACTCAAACATTGTCAGAACACTAATAGAATGTAATACTCTTTTTTGCATGCACACCACCAGAAAAAAATGTAGCAGCTGGAGATACTGCAGGGCTTTCTCATCAAGAAAACACAGGGCCTACAACCATGCCATAATGTATGTGTACAGACTGAAAGTCATGTCACTGCACTCTGTATTGTATAGGATGAGCTGACTTCTGCCTGGGCTCCAGTTGAGTCTCTGACCCTGCCCTGGTGTGAATAGCACATATCCACAAATCAAATATAGCTAATTACATCAACATTGTCTGCTGAGGATAATATGGTAATAACAGTGTCCCACTTGCCGGCGTAAAAGGCTCTCTCTAATGTCAAGCAAGAGCATAAACACACATACACACAGTTCACTGCAGTGAGAACAGAACCCTTACTTATCTCAGTACACAGACTACTGAACTTAGTACTTTATACAAGTGCCACAGCACAAGTCTGACATTTACATGAGTGCAAGTCAACTTATATTGGATGACATCAGCAGGGCATGTTGGAGAGAAGATGTTGGGAGGTCTAAATGAAATGGATGTGTAGGCATGTGCAAGTATCAAAATACTATCAGTCCATGGCATTGGAGCAGTAACTGTCAGATATGCACTTCTGCTGTTTCTGTCTAGACACACACACTCATACACCCATTTGACTGTAGTGAGAACAGTACCCCTACATATATAAATACACAGTCTACAGAACTGAGCACTTTATTCAAGTGCCACAGCACAAGTCTGACTTTTACAAGACTGCAGGTTAACTTATAGTGGAGGACATCAGCAGGCCATGTTGGGAGGCCTGCATAGCTTCATAGGTTCATAGAAGGTTACTATCCTAGTGTATACAAGCCTAGCTGTGTAAAAACACAAGTACCCTTATTGAGCATAGTTTGATGGTTGTTATTAGTAGAGTGATTATATGAGCAGAACCGACTGGCCATGTCTATGAGGGACATAGGGTCCACCCTAGAGGTGAATTTACAGTCACCCACCCAATTGTCAAGGTTGCACATGAATAGGTTCATTGAGGACCACTGCTTTAAATACAATGAGAGCCTATTACAGAGGAGTGTTAATCGCTGGAAGATGCATCTGTCTTCCTAGCATGTTCTGTTTATGTCACAGGCTAGGTTGAGATCACTGTAGCAAGTTATTCTTGTCCCATTTGATTTGCAGATTTCAGCATTTCCATTAGGGCAGAGTCTGAGACTACTTTGTAGGCCAGGCATAGGTCACCTCTCAGCAGCCTGCATGATACTGAGTACAGTGACAGGTCTTTTATTCTTTCCATATATGTCATGTTTTGGAGGGCCTGAATTCTCCTGGACACAAACTTTTGCCAGAAGGAAGCATTGTACTCAATTAGTGGTCTGATAAGGGTAGAGTACAGCAGCACTATGACTTCCCTGGACTTGGATGCAATGGTCCTATTAATGAGGTGTGCAATGTAGAGTGTGTATCTTACCACAATGGACACACAGTGACTATAGATCAGAGTGCAAGTAAAGTGTGCTATATCTTTAAGAAGCATGTCAAGGCTGTACGTGCATGTATAAAGTCCAGACACATGCAATCCCTAGTGCCATTTGTAACAGCAGCCAGAGTGAGAGCATGCATGATCACAGTTGCTAGTTTGTATATAAGTTACTTAAGTTAAAGTCAGTAAACGTCTGTAGTGATGTATTTGTATAAAATAAAGCTGCTTGAACAGAACCCATGAAGACTCTTCTATTGTGTCCAAAGTAGGAGAGTGACATGGTGTCAGAACTGGGATCACAGAGAATAAGATACAGAGCCATGAGGTGCAGATATGACAGCGAAGGTAAAACTAAGAGAAATGAGCACAAACAGAGCCAGAAAAGAATCAAAAGTAATGAGAAGAAGTACAGTTTACTTGATAGAAAAGATAAAACGGGGCATTACAAGGGCACAAACTGCATTACTGAGCAAGTGGAAGGCATTAAAAGTTTGTTAACTAAAAGAAATGCTTAAAATAAAAATATGTGAGGAAATGATTAACTGTAAAGTAAAATGAGCATGTTTAAAGCAAAACGAGTATGTTTAAAGATAAAAAGAGCATGTTTAAAGCAAAATTAGTGTGTTTAAAGCAAAACTGGTCATGTTTAGAGTAAAATAAGCACAAGAAAATTACATTGGGCATGAAAAGGGCTTAAACGATCAAAATGAATGTAATGAGGGCACAAAGGACAGATTAAGCAAAAATAAAGCAAGGTGACTGCATGTGTTTTGGCAAAGTACTATGTTTTGGCAGGTTCCTATTAGAACGACGAAAACATATTTTGTCTAATGCATTTTTGTCGACACATAAAGAGCGAACAGGCAAAACAGCGAAGCGGCTGTTCAGCAAATTCTTTCCCTGGGACCGCTTTGTTGCTTTGCCGTTATCTGCACTGTAGTGTGGTCCCTTGTCTGGTATAACTCCCGAGCATGAATGTGCAACTGTTATTGACCTTAGGGTTAGGGTGCAGGTTAAGGTAAGTGCATATGTATGAAAGTGTTTACTGTTTTATTTTTTTGCGTTAGATGTATGGTTGAGTTACATGTGTATGTGTTTTCAGCTGTTTACTTTTGTTTTGGGGGGTAGAATTAGGGTTAAGGTAAGTGTGTATGTGTTTGGAACTGTTTACATAAATGTGCAAGAGTTACTGACCTTAGGGTTAGGGTGCGGATTGATGTAAGTGCCCCCCCCGTTAGATGTATGGTTGGGTTACATGTATATGTGTTTTCAGTTGTTTACTGTTTTTTTTTGGGGGGGTACAATTAGGGTTAAGGTACATGTGTATGAGTTTGTGTTAAATAAAATCAAGAATTCAATACACAGGAGGTTTAGATTCAAAAGTTTACTAGTGTACACCAGGAGGCAAAAAACGTACAAGTACAGAATTTTGTCTAACATGAAACAGGAAGCACACAATTTTATATAGGTTTAACATTCAAGCTGTGCCCACCTTACTGACGTGGTATGTCACAGGGCATCTACTTCACTTTAGCTTACAGTCCTCTATTCATAAAAACTGCTGATGCTGTATATTTTAAAAAAGTTTTCCTCTGGTAACAATACGGCCTTGCTATCCACCTGGTCAGACATAATGTCTTTCTGTAAAGTTACTTCTTCAAGGTTTCATATCAGTTCGAATACAATAGCAGATTCAGTCTTCTAATGCACATCTTTGTTCACTGTTACACTTTCCCACCAGCTGCAAGCTATCTCAGTAACACATATACAAGGCCAAATCATCCCAGCAGGAAAGAGCAGAAGATTTCATTATTTCACACATTTAATTTCCTGACCCAGCAGATAATCACTTGTGAAAAGCATAAACATTAAAACTTGCTAAGCTAGCATCTGCCAGGGTCGAAGGTCAGCTTGCTTTAAGCCACACTGCAGTTTCAAAACTACTTACATTTACACATGAATTAATCCTTTCTGTTATATGATTAATAGAATAAAATGCATTATATACTACTTTGCTTTTAAACCAGCATTTCTCATATATTCAAATACACATTTTCCTAACATTTTCCCCCCATTAATACTTTTTATTCTATTTTGAAGTATGCATAGTGTCATTTCATCTCCCAACTTCTTCCACTTAGGATTTTCAGCTAGGTGAGTCATTCAATCTATACTTCAGAAAAAATGTCATCTGAGATCAATTTTTCAATCTCAATATCTTGGTACAAAGTTTCAGTAACAGATACATCAATAAAATCTTTGATTAATCTTTTCATGCAGGGAATTCCACAGCAAACACATGCTCCTATTAGGAGTATACCCACACAAATGGCAATCAGAATATTCATTAGGATGGAACCCCACCCCCCCAAATAGATTCTGGAAAAAGTCCGTCAGTGGGTTTGGGCCTGGTTCAGTCATGGCTGATACTTGCTGAATTACCTCTAGGTGATTATTAATTTCATGCCTGTTGTCTGGTATGTATGCACAGCATTCTTCTTTGATAAGTGTGCACGTACCACCTCTCGCCGCTAGGGTGAAGTCAAGAGCCATTCAATTTTGTAGCACAACAGTTCTCATTGCATTCAGTTCATCAGTCACCAGTGCTAGGGCAGAAAAAGTTGCATTACTCATTACTTCGAGAAGTTTCAACAACTTCCTCAGCTCCCAGATCGATTTGACTGCTCCATATGCTGGGAATATTCCTGCCCAAGATATAACACTGTCACTCAAGTCCATATGAGTCAATTTGCTTTTGTCTTTCACGGTATTGTGATTTTTCCAGCCAGCTTTGATCTTTCCAACTGGATTCACAGGTTTTTCAACTGGACCTTCGGGTTTTCGGGCTGCTTCTCTCACGTTTCGTATCTTACCCAAAGGTAATTCTGCAGTATGTCTTATTGCCGGAACCAAATAACACAAAAAACAACTACCGGATCAGTTCTCAGGTAACCATTTATATGCCTTTTTCCCACAAATAAAATAACAGTTTTCTACTTTAGTACTAATACGCATTAGCCCTGCATGAAACATTTTCTGATCTATAACTGACAATTGTTTAAACAAAACAGGATTCTTGCGAATGTCATTCATGGTTGTTTTCAATGAGTTCAAATACGAGTCATAATTAGTATTGCAAAAAGTATTGCTATTACTATTCTTAATATAACATCGGTAAGATATGGTTATATTACAATTGCTCCAGCCCACCTGGAGAGTATCGTTTTTATAAAAACATACAATTCCTTTTTGTGTGACAGGTAAAAATAAAGCTATTTTGTCCTGTGATCTCACAGTTCCTGTATCGAAGAGTAAATTCTCCCAAGTCTCATTTATCCCCAAAGGGACAGCAGACATTATCAGTCCTCCATATGCTGTTGGTATAGCTGTACCAACCCAGCAATTTGAAATGTTCATAGTCTCTGCATATACACGTTTCATGGCTAGGTATGTGTTAAAATTTGGATGCCAGTCTATAGACGTTTCGTCACGCCTTCCCACTTTCACTTGTGTGGTTGTGTGTAGGATAAACCACAACAAGAGGAAAATTGCCACAATTACAGTCAATAAATGTATACTCAACAAAATGATTATGCAACATCTCTGGGGTTGATCTAAATTTCTATTCGCTTTGTTTTTGGCCATCTTGGTCTGGTTGTGTATCAGTCACAAAGTTTTTATCAAGTTGAAAGTTCTTTACCGGTTTGCAGTGTATCAAATGAACCCAGGACGTCCTCTCGGCCACTCTGACTGCAGTAGGCATTGCCAACAGGACCTGGTATGGTCCTTCCCACTTTGGACTCGCCCAATTCTTCCTTTTCGTCACTTTCAGCCACACCCACGACCCTGTGGTCAAGACTGCTTCTACCGGTCTGGTCTGTTCCTTATCTGAAAAAGAGTTAAACTGCAAAACAGATTTATTTGTTAACAGTTTCCTCATATAACTAGCTAATGAACTGTCAGCCTCTTGCTCTGCAGGCATGAGAGCTTTCCACTGAGGCACATAATATGCTCTCCCAAAAACCATTTCAAAGGGAGTCAAACCTTTTACATTTGGAACCATTCCCATACTCAGCAGTGCTAAAGGCAGACAGTGTATCCAATTCTTTTGGGTTTCCTCAACTAACTTCCTAAGTTTATTCTTGAGGGTACCATTGTACCTTTCCACCAGTCCTGCTGACTGTGGGTGGTAGGCACAATGGTTCTTTAAGGAGATACCAAAAAATCTCCCAAGTTGCTGAATTGTCTGGTTCACGAAATGTGTGCCATTGTCACTATAAATCCTTTCTGGAATGCCAAATCTAGGGATTACTTCTTTTATCAGGGCTTTCGCCACTGTTGCTGCATCCGGGTTTTTGGTTGGAAAAGCTTCTACCCATTTGGAAAACATGTCTACAATAACTAAACAGTATTTCTTCCCTTCACACTTACTCAATTCTATGAAATCCATACAAATAGTATGGAACGGATATGGTGGTATAGGAAAAATTCCTTGCTTGGTTTTAAATGCCCCTTGTGCATGGTGCTTGTTACAAGTATGACAAGCTGCACAAAATTTTTGTGTGTAATTTGTAAATCCGTATGTTTGGAATATTTGGTTTGCTAACTGTACCATCCCCCCTGTTGAGACATGGCACTGCCCATGGCTCAACAAAGCTGCATATCTAAATAAATTAGACGGCAATATCGGTTTTCTCTCCTTGGAAATGTACAGTCCATTCTCAAGAATTGCACCTCGTTTTACCCATTTTTGTTTTTATGCTTTTGTAGTAAGCGTCTGCATTGTTTGTAACATGTCTAAATATAAAATCTCAGAGGGTTGTAATTCCTCATTTAAAAGTAACGTTTCTGAGTCTGAGGCTGCTTGCTTTGCAGCTGCATCAGCTCGTGCGTTGCCTTTTGAAATGTTATCCTGTTGTTTTGTATGAGCTACACATTTACAAATAGCTACTTTGGTAGGTAACTGAATAGATTCTAATAATTCCAAAATAAATTGCGCATGATTAATAGGTTTTCCACTAGATGTTATCATTCCTCTATTTTTCCATTGTTGCGCAAATACATGTACTGTAGAAAAAGCATACTGACTATCAGTATATATGTTTACACACTTGTTTTTTGCTAAAGTACATGCCCGTGTCAAGGCTATCAATTCTGCTGCTTGTGCAGATAAGTTATGCGGTAAGGATTGGGCTTCTAAAATTTCGGTGTCTGTAACTACTGCATACCCCACCAGATTCTTTCCTGTAGGACCCCTTCTGCATGAGCCGTCCATGTAATATGTCACCTCGGCATTATCCAAGGGCATTTCTGTGAGATCTTGTCTAGGTAAAGCTAACTGTTCAATTTCCTGCAGGCAGCTGTGTGGTGTGCCATCCGCAGGAGTTGGAAGTAATGTTGATGGATTTAATGTCGTACATCATTCAATTGTCATATGAGGTTGGCTCAGCAGTATAGTCATACATGAAAGGTGTCTAGCAGGAGAAAGGTATGCCACTTTTTCTTGCAGTAAAATTATTGCAACTGCATGAGGCACTCTCAATGTGAGAGGGTGGAACAACACCACTGAGGCTGAAGCCTGTACTGCCATTGCAGCTGCAACTACTGCTTGTACACAGTGAGGCAAAGATCACGCCACTGGGTCTAACTGCGATGAATAATAGGCTATGAGGCGTTGCTTGTCCCCATGTTGTTGCGTCAATACTGACGTCATATATCCTTGCTTGCAATCTATGGTTTGAAAGAACCGTTTGTGATAATTCGGAAGTCCTAAAACTAATGAAGAAGCTATCAACTGCTTCAACCTGCAGAAAGCCATTTCTGCTTCAGGTGTCCATTGTAAGATATCTTGTGCTGCCATTGGTGTCTTATATATCAAGTCAGTCAGTGGAGCAGATTCCAAAGCATAATTTGGTATCCAGCTCCGACAGAAATTAGTTGTACCCAAGAAAGACATAATTTCCTTCTTGGTTGCTGGTTTGGGTGCTTGCAAAATTGCTGTTTTTCTTTCCTCATCTAGTATTCTACCTTCATTGGAGATTACATATCCTAGGTATCTAACTTGTTTTCTCCAAAGTTGTAACTTACTTTTGTTTACTTTGTGTCCTTGTGTTGCTAAAAATTCAATAATGCCACAGTATCCTCCCTGCATTGTTGCTGGGTGGGGGCTGCTAACAAGATGTCATCTACATAAAGTAGAATTTGACTACCTCCCAGTGGGGTAAAACCTGCCAGGTTGCTAGCCATTTCTTGTGCAAATATTGTTGGGCTCTCACAATATCCCTGTGGTAGTCGAGTATATGTATACCTTTTACCCTGAAATGTAAATGCAAACCAATATTGACTATCAGGATGTATAGGTATTGAAAAGAAAGCATTGCTGATATCTACCACAGAGAAATACTTCTGTTGCTGTTCTAAATCATTTAACAAAGTATGTGGGTCTGGCACCGTAGGTGCTCTAGGTATTACTGCATTATTTACAGCTTGTAAATCTTGTACCATCCGCCATTCCCCATTTGCTTTCTTAACAGGAAATAGGGGTGTATTACATGGTGAATCAGGAGATTCTACCAGTACTCCTTCTTTGAGTAATGCTGCTATTATAGGTTGAATTCCTATTTCTGCATCCTTTCTCAAAGGGTATTGTCTTTTCTGTGGTCTGAATGCTGACTTCGGGGTAATTGTAACTGGTCCTGCTGTTTGAATAAGTCCTACATCTGACTTGCCTGTTGACCAAAGAGTTGTCGGAATTTCACATAAGGCCTTTTCTTCTTCTTCTAATAAAAATGCTAATCAGCTGTCCTCGCTAGATTGCAAGTGTACAGCTGGATGTGTCTGTGTCAACCAATTCAATTTTTGTTTTTGTATCCCTTGTTCTGATAATTCTAAATCAGTCTGTTTCTCCCATCTTGTTACTTTTTCTCCTAAGTCTGCCCATTTCACACTTTTGTTCTTTGTCAAGCTGACATGTGGTAATCGATTTGATCTATATAATGCAAGAAATTCTTGAGGTAATGAACAGCTAACTACACTGTTCCCCTCAGTATCCCAGTATAAAGTACGCTAAACTAGTCTAGTTGCACGATTTCTGAACAATTCTTGCTCATACTCTCTATCAGGTCCTGGTGTAGTACAGTAGTATAGAGTACGGTGTAACAAATGCTGTTGATCAGTGTCGAGGGAGGGGGCTTTACTGATGGCTACGTTCATCAGTTCCTTGGTTACTGCCCCTGGACCAGTCGTGACTAGGTCCTGGCTGTACCAGTAAAAAGTTTCACCCTCCGACCGCACTACAAAGGTATCCATTTGTCTCTGTGCCTCCATACCTTGTACAGTTGGAACTACTGCTATGCCAAATATCTGCATAAGGTCCCTGCCCAATAAGTTTACTGGACACTTTGCAGAAACAACAATTTTACTTCTCTGGGTCGTACCTGAAACAGGGTTAGTTATTGCTATATCATGGGAAAGTGGTTCCCTGTATAGCTGTCTGTTTGCTGCTTTTACTAGTATATAATCAGGTGATTTGGAATGTTCTGGTAACTTGGAGGGGTGTATCAAAGTCCGTGACGCTCCTGAGTCACACAGGAATTTGGCTTCCCTTCCCTCCACCAGAAGTGTAACTTCGGTCTCGAATCTGCTAAGTAGAGCTCTAAGCTCAATAATGCTAAGTCCAAAATTTCACTTTCTTCATCCTCCATATCTACTTGCACTTCCTCTACTCCTTCTATCACATTTACATTTGTTTTCTGTTTATTAACTTTTCCTGATGATTTCTGAATTTCGCATGATGTATCTTCACTATCATATAGTCAGTCCTCATCTCCCTTATCCTCTGAAATTACCTTTTTGTTTTGCTTACAATCCCTTGCTAGATGTCCCTTTTTCCCGCACTTGAAGCATTCACCTCTCTTTTTCCTCTCTTCAAAATCTTCTGATCGTTTGTCAGACTGTTTGTTTCCCTGAGCATTCTTCTTGCCCTTTTTACCTGGCTGTAATACAAATACTTCAGCTCCGTCTTCAGCAGTGAAGACTTGCGCCTTCTTTTTCTTTTTACTATTAAAATGTCTTTCAGCATGTCTAGCATATTCAAGTAAGGCTTGTAGCCTCCCTGTTCGATGGAATATCATATGCTTCGTAATGAAGCTTCTAATAGGTGCAATGCAACCTTTCAAAAATGCATTTTTCAATTGTTGTTCATACGGGGAATCATTTGTTTGGTTCTCAGGAACCGACATACCGCTATGATTATTAAAACATTCCAATAATCTAGCATAATACCAATCTATTGTCTCATTTTCCTGCTGTATGCATTGATTAATGCAAGTCCAGTCTGCTCTAGGTTTCCATTTCTCAGAGATTCGGTCTGTAAGACCTTTCACTCTGTTGTCTAACTCTGCGTCACTATGTGGGAGTGGTTTAAGCTCTGCATTACGAGGATTCTAGGTGCCACAAATCATGTGCCAATCTGGACCTATAATTTGTCTTACTACTTTTTCTACTTCTTCCCCATTCAAGTGGTAACTCAACCTCATGCCTTGTAAATCTTCCAAAAACTTTGTAAAATTAACTTTCGGATGGGGGATTCCCTCAGTAGCTTTCCAGATATCCTCCGGTGTCCATGGTCTATACACTAAGAGTGTTGGGTCCTGCCCTTCCTGTCCTGCCTGAGGATTTGGAACTTCTATAAGTGGGCATATTTCTTCCTCACTCTCATCCTGTAGGTTTCTCTCTATTTGATATGATTCTGCGTCCCTATGTATTTTATGTGTTCGGGACCTAGTTTCAATAGGATCTCTAACAAATGGTTGTGGTCTTGCTGAAACTTCAGGATAACGTGGAGGCGGACCAGCCTGTCCACTCGCTTCATATCCTGAAAAGGGTAAGGGAGGGGGCAAGGGAGGAGGAGGAGGAGCTGTTGCTATTACCAAGTTATTATCTTCTTTGTCTAAAAATAATGTTTTTGAATTTTTTAGCTTCTGTTGTCTACGATTTGCTTCCTCAATCCACCTGTGTGCCTGAGGAATGCCTAATTGGCGTTGCTTTTTTGCCTGACCTCCTGCATCAGATTTAAGTTGCTTAAGGAGTTTAACTAATGAAGTTTTATCTAGTTTACCATCAAATTCATATTTGTTAACCCACTTCGTATAATACCTAACGTTATCAGAACGTTGTAATTGCATGTATTTTGCGTCTTCGGTTAGGGGCGGATCTCGCGATGTTTTAGTGCACTGATTTCCCATGGCAAAGAAAATGTTACGTAACCCTTTTTTTATCACGTGATATCAAGTTCTCAGTTCCTTTTCACAGTTTATCTAGAATAACTGCCTACCTTATTCTGTTACCCTGATCTATGACCAAATATACAGTACTTCCTTCTGTCCCTGATCTGCAAAACAAATCTTGACAACAATATACTGTAACCTAGTCCCTGATCTAAAACAGAAAAAAGGCAAATTCTTCCTACCTGAGCCTCTGGTATTGAATCGTCCAATATCCGCTCTTCGGCCACAGATCAGAAAGTGGCCAGCCTCTTTAAATGACAATTCAGTCGGAGGTCTTTTCACCCAAGAAGAACCATTTTGGTAAGTTCTCCTGCGCAGTATTCGACCACCGGTAGACTCTGATCTGCAGCTGTCCGAGGGAATTCCGGCTAAGAAGGACCAAACTGTTAAATAAAATCAAGAATTCAATACACAGGAGGTTCAGATTCAAAAGTTTACTAGTGTACACCAGGAGGCAAAAAACGTACAAGTACAGAATTTTGTCTAACATGAAACAGGAAGCACACAATTTTATATAGGTTTAACATTCAAGCTGTGCCCACCTTACTGACGTGGTATGTCACAGGGCATCTACATCACTTTAGCTTACAGTCCTCTATTTATAAAAACTGCTGATGCTGTATATTTTAAAAAAGTTTTCCTCTGGTAACAATACGGCCTTGCTATCCACCTGGTCAGACATAATGTCTTTCTGTAAAGTTACTTCTTCAAGGTTTCATATCAGTTCGAATACAATAGCAGATTCAGTCTTCTAATACACATCTTTGTTCACTGTTACACTTTCCCACTAGCTGCAAGCTATCTCAGTAACACATATACAAGGCCAAATCATCCCAGCAGGAAAGAGCAGAAGATTTCATTATTTCACACATTTAATTTCCTGACCCAGCAGATAATCACTTGTGAAAAGCATAAACATTAAAACTTGCTAAGCTAGCATCTGCCAGGGTCGAAGGTCAGCTTGCTTTAAGCCACACTGCAGTTTCAAAACATTTACACATGAATTAATCCTTTCTGTTATATGATTAATAGAATAAAATGCATTATATACTACTTTGCTTTTAAACTAGCATTTCTCATATATTCAAATACACATTTTCCTAACAGTTTGGAAGTGTTTACTGTTGTTTTTTTGTTTTGGTTGGAACAGTGATTTCTTTCCCTAGGAAAGAAATCGCTGTTCTGTGGTGTCGACATTTTCAGCTTTCGCTGAAAAAGGGTAGATGAAACATTGTTCGCTGTTTTAAGCATTCGATGTTTCAATATAGACCCGTTTTTGTATAACTACAACTTTGTATTGTATCAAGGGCATAACTAAAGTTATTTGAAGTATCTCAAAGTATGTAAAAGTGCTTACAGTGTGTGTTTATTACTGTGCATGTATTTTGAAATGTTTATTGTGTGCAAAGTGCAACTATTTCATGAAATACAGTCAAAGTATAGTCATTTTGAAAAGTTTCTTGAGATGGGTGTGTCTATTTCAAAGTGCCACCATTACAGAGTGTTTCTTGCACTACAAAGAGTTGCCAAGCAAGGTATCACCATTTTGGTTACATTTCAGTGTGCTGTGTGCAGTCATTCACAAAGTGCAATTACTTCAAAATGTTATTGAGTTTTGGGCAAGAGAGGCCCAGTTTATTCACATCGTGCAGCTATCTGATATTTGTTATACTGATAAGAGGTGATTTCTTGCAAAACAAAATGATATTACAAGAGTATTACAAGGCCCGAGAGTTTATTTCATTTGCATCGTAAAGTTATTTGAGATGTTTCTTAAAATGATGATAAATTACTTTACCATTGCAAAACGATATTACAAAAGTGTTAAAGTGCCCAAGAATTTTATTTTGCAATGTCCAATTATTCAAAGGTAATACAAGTTTGTCCATTAGCATAGTTTCGAGAAGCCGAAAAGGTATAAGTTCAGATGCACAAAGGCATTGGACAAAGTTACAAATACTAGCATAAGTTTCTGGCATATGTGCATGTGTGTATGTTTGTGCTTATTTGCAAAACCCTTCACTGGTATGTGTTAATATGACAGATGGATTCGGAAAGCTCCTACCACTTGTATTTGATCAGAATATTGCAGAGAACTGAAGGATATTTGAGCAAGAGTACAGTATTTTTATACAAGCAACTTATGAAAATAGAGATGCATGCACCAGGGCATTCATTTTGCTAAACCTAGCTGGGTCAGAGGCCATAGAAAGAGAGCATTAATTTCTGTATGCACCTGCAGTATATGAAGGAGAAGGTGAAAGCCATCATATTGTTATACAGGCTGAATCAAGAGAAGACCTTGAGTGTTTGAAGAGCAAGTTCAGAGAAATGTGTACCCCCAGACAAATATTACATTAGAGAGGCATTTGTTTTACACAACATATCAGAAAGCAGGAGAAACATTTGCAGATTATATTGCTGACTTGAGAAACAGAGCTAAGATGCGTCGGTTTGGTGACTTAAAAGATGAGTGGATAAAGGATAAAGGACATGCTTGTGTGTGGTATTAACAGTGCTACTGTGAGAAAGATTTTGATTCATGACAGTGATTTAACATTGAGCAAAGCCATAGAGATTTGACAAATCCATGAAGTGACAGAAAACACAAGTATGCTTGCGAGTGACAACATCATGGGTTCAGTTGGCTCCAGAGCAAATGTAGATAGCATGCAACACGTGGCAAACAAAATCAGGTCCAAGTACATGGCAGCTACAGGGTTTCCAGGGAAGACAATGGCTTTTCAGTAAGTTCTAAGAAGGAAGCTTGCTCCAGCTCAGTGCAGTACAAGCAAGAATCAGTAAAATTCAAGTCTAGCTTTATTGTAAACTGTCACAATTGTGGTGCATATCATGAGTCTAAAAGAAAGAAGTGCTTAGTGTTTGGTCAGCAATGTCACAAGTGTAAAAAATGGAACCATTTCCAAAAGTTTTGCAAATCAAGTAAACCTCACACAGTTGTAAAGAAAGGTCACACAAAAAAGCAAGTTGATCAAATAGAGATGGAGCAGTCAGTTTTCTATGTAGATGGTGTGTCAGTACTTGATGAAAGAGTTGATGCAGTGAAATTATTAACAAGGAGCGAAGTGTTTTGTACTGTCCAGATTAATGGATGATACACAGAGCTTAAAATAGACACTGGTTCAAAGTGTAATGTTATATCAGCACAGAAAATACATTTGCTAAAGTGAGAACTAATGAACAACTCAATGTAACTAGTAGTGCGAGACTTGTTGCTTATGGAGGTGAAGAAATTCAAACCGAAGATTCAGTGATGCTTTCATGTTATTTGGCCAAAAACTGTTGCAACTTGTTATTCTATGTAGTCAGAAGACCAGTGGAATCTTTATTGGGTCTCAAGGGTCGTTTGAGAATGAATCTGCTTTCTTTTGTTAAAGAAGTTCACCATATAAGTGCATTTCTGAGTTCTAAATTTTCTAAAGCCATTTTCTCAAAGTATGCTGATGTTTTCGATGATAAGTTAGGCAAACTTCCAGTTGTGTATTCCATGAAGTTAGACCCAGAGGTCACTGCAGTAGTCAGACCAGCAAGAAGAGTTCCGATAGCTATGCAGGGCAAAGTTAAGGCAGAGTTGGATAAAATGGTGCAGCAAGGTGTGATTTGTCCAGTCACAGGACCAACTGAATGGGTGCCGTCTATGGTAACAGCTCACAAAAAAGGCTCACATGAAATCAGAATGTGTATTGACCCAAGAGATCTGAGCAAAGCATTAAAGAGACCATATCATCCAATGCATACAGTCAAAGAGGTTGCAGCCTTAATACCGAATGTCACTATTTTCTCAGTCTTGGATGCAAAGAGTTCATTTTGGCAAGTGATGCTTGATTGCAAATCTTCATTTCTAACTACTTTTGGTACTCTGTTTGTCAGATAACAGATTCCTAAGGATGTTATTTGGAATAAATTCTGCAAGTGAAGTTTTTCAGCTTGCAGTGGAGTAAATGTTTTTGAGTTATCCTTGTGCCATAATAGTAGATGATTTATTGGTTGTAGGAAATGGTGAAGCAGAGCATGACAGAAACCTCAAGAAAGTTCTAGACAGAACACGTGAAGTAAACTTGAAGCTCAATCCTCTAAAGTGCAAATTCAGACTTCCAGAAGTTGCCTATATAGTTAATTTGTTTACAAGTGCAGGCTTGATACCAGATCCAACCAAGCAAGTTGCTATTCTTGATATGTCAGCACCAGATAATGTACAAGCTCTAGAATGTTTTCTAGGCATGGTCAACTATTTAGGCAAGTTTATACCACACTTCAGTGAGTTGACAGCAACTTTAAGAGAGCTAGCATGCAAAAATGTTGCATGGTCATGGTTGGAACAGCACCAGAAGGCATTTGAAGACCTTAAGCAGAAAATTGCCATCCCATCTACATTAAGATACTGTGACGTAAGCAAACCAGTTACTCTTTCCTATGATGCTTCAAAATTTGGTCTTGGTGCAGTTATACTTCAAGAGGGCATACCAGTAGCTTATGCATCTAGAACACCAACTCAAACTGAGATGCAGTATGCTCAAATGAGGAAGAGCTTTTGGCAATAGTATTTGCATGTTCCAAGTTTCATAATTATATTTAAGGTCGAGCTATTCAGATTGAAACTGACCATCGACCTCTAGTTACTATTCAAAAAAGAATGCCTATGCATTCAGCTCCAGTGAGATTACAAAGAATAATGATCAAATTGCAAAAGTAAAATTTCAAAATGGTCTACACGAAAGGCAAATTGCTCCATCTGGCTGATACTTTATCCAGATCACCCAGAAATGGTACAGAATAGCTTGAAACAGAGAATTTTGACTTTGATGTGATTTCAGTGCATAATTTTTCTACCACTAGATTTGATGAGTTGAGAGATCACACTCAGACTGATCCGATTTTGCAGAAGCTCAATGACCACATTAATGTTGTATGGCCGTCAAAGCAATCTAGTGTACCACCTGAAGTGCAAACCTATTTTCCTTACAGAGATGAATTGTTGGTGGAAGATGGCATTATTTTCAAAGGTCCTAAAATTGTTGTTCCTGCTTCTTTACAACAAGAGTATATCCAGATTTTGCATCATGTCACTCAGGATCCACATCCTCTAAGAGAAGAGCAAGAGAATTAATATTTTGGGCTTCATTACTAAAAGACATTGATAACGTACTTTTTTCTTGTTCAGTGTGCAATAGCACTAGACTGCATTTTCAAAGAGAATGATTTCAGCTAAGTCCAGTTCCTGAACTACCTTGGTCAACATTTGCAGCTGATATCTTTGACTTGAATGATCTACATTACTTAGTTTTGGTAGGCTCTTATTCAAATTGGTTTGAGATTGCTCTACTACCTAACCTAACATCCACTGCTGTTATTACTAAGTTGAAATGTCATTTCTCAGTTCATCGTAGTCCACTTAAAGTTCTTTCTGATAATGGTACTCAATTTACTAGCCAGATGCTTCAGAAATTTGCAAAAGACTGGGACTTTGTATATGTCACTAGTAGTCCTGACTATCCTCAGTCAAATGGTCTAGCTGAACGTGCAGTGCAGAGTGCAAAGCAACTACTTGAAAGGTCAATGCATGACAATACCAATGTGTTCTTGAATTTGCTTAATCTCAGAAACATACTCCATGATGATATTCTTGGCTCATCTGCTCAAAGACTACTTTCCAGGCAAACTAGAACTATGCTACCCATTACTTCCAATTTATTGAAGCCTAAACCTAAGAACAATAGAACCATTAAGGCTCAATTGGTTAAGAAGCATAATATCCAGAAATCTAGTTATGACAGATAGACCAGATTACTTCATCTGTTGAGGGAAGGAGACATGGTACGAATCCAGGCAACAAAAGGTTTTGATTGAATTGGACAGATTACAGGCATCTGTGCCAAGCCAAGATCCTACCTGGTAGACCCTGAGGGTGTGGAATAAAGGAGTAACCATAAACATCTTCTTCCTGTACCAGAATCATCATCACCATCACAACATTGTTTCTGTTTTGCAGACTTCAAATCTAAAAGTGAATCAGACACTGTTCCCATACCAGAATGTGTTCAAAATTCTGATTCCATTCCAAAAAAATCTTCTGAACATTCCACATGTTAAACATTTTGCAGAGATAGTTCTAGTTGCTAAATTTAATTCCCAGTTTTATGTTACACAATATGGACGAGTATCAAAGCCTAGTGTGAAATATGCAGCACCGTGGACTTGATTGTATGTATATATATATATATATATATATATATATATATATATATATATATATATATATATATATATATATATATATGTGTGTGTGTGTGTGTGTGTGTGTGTGTGTGTGTGTACTTAGTAATGTATAATGCATGACAAGAATTACCTGTGATTTCTGCATGCTAAATAGACTCATAGTGTTGTATGATCTATTTCTCAAAGAGGGAGGATGTAGATCAGAGAGTAAGTGAAGTATACTGTATTTTTAAGAAGCATGTCAAGGCTGTACATGCAGGGATAAATTCCAGACATGCAATCCCTAGTGCCATTTTGTAGGAGCAGCCATAGTGAGAGCATGCATGATCATAGTTGTTAGTTTGTATATAAGTTACTTAAGGAAAGTCACTAAACTTCTGTAGTGATGTGTTTGTATAAAATAAAGCTGCTCTTTTATTTTGTCCAAAGTAGGAGAGTGACAGTGACTGAAGTGCAGATTGCTATTAACACATTTCCAAGTCTCGCAACACTGTATTTGAGATTAGAGGGGTGCTATGTATATCATAATTAGCAGGGATACTTCATTGCCAAAGGGGGCAATGAGGCATTGCTTGCATTAAGGTTCAGTCTGCGAGTTTGGCACCCATCATTTGTCTGTGTCAGCCCCTTCTGTAATATGTTACCATCATTGGGGGACTCTAGATGACTATGTCCAGTTAACAGTCATCTGCAAACTTGGTAAATCATGGGCCATCTACCTTTGCCTGGGCTTCATAGAAATAGTTTCCAAACATTTGAGGGCCCAGCACAGATCCTTATGGTATTCCACTGGTAAGTTGTCTAGTGGTGGAGGTGCAGTCCCCAGCTTTGACAGTGTTTGTTCTGTCAGTGAGCCATCTGGTAATGTATGTATCAATTCCCAGATGGGATATTTTTTCTCTGATACATGAATAGTGAATAGTGTCAAAGGCCTTGAATAACTCATCATAGGTGGTATGTCCTGTTATCCCTCATCCAGGTATTTGGCGTCAGTATCAAAGAAGTCCATTAGGTTTAATAAGAAAGACAAGTGCCCATTTTTTTTTTATTTCAGCAAGAGAGGAATGCTGGGGGAGGGTTGTAGGTATGTCTGGGTAAGGGTAAGTTAGGTAGGTGAGGAAGCAATTGCAAACATACAAGACAAACAAGACAAGAGACAGAGATAGTGATAAGCATAAAGGGTTGGGGGAAACCATGATTGGGGTGAGGGCATGGACAATGCAGGCCCATGACCATCAAGGTTGGAGACATTGAGAATCGAGTCCTCACCCACTAGACTGTCATCACTGTCACCTTACTCTTCTGGTGGCTGGAATGCTTGATTTCTCCTCCTCCTACTACAGACCATGAAGGAGACCAGACTCTCCATCCATCATAGGCATACACCAATGTTGTGGTGAACAACCCTACACACCATCCTTGGCAACCCATTGTGGGTGATGAAATCACTGCCTCTGCCACTGCTCGAGCAGGGTACCACTGCACCAGCTTTTGGGAAAGGACTACCTGAGGGTGCAGGTAGTGCAGGGGGCAGCAGAAGCAGTGCTGCCAGGTTGACTCCTAGATGTGCTGGGCATCGGTATTGTAGCCGGTGGAGCAGGGGCAGATTGATCCACTGAGGCTGTCCTAGCTTGCTGTGTTTTGGAGCACTTAGTGATGTGGTACACATGAATGACTTGGGGACATTTTCATGGCACATAATAGAAAATAAAAATGAGAGATAAGGGTTGGAGTGAGAATAAAAAAGAGATAAAATTAGTACCATCATATGTGACATGAACTGCATTAATACAATTATAAAAGTCTTTTATCTTATGTATTACATTTAAGTATACCTCCTAACAGAAACACACTATACTACAGCCTGCTGAAAGTAATTCTTGAAATGTGCATATATTGCACATAAGCATGTTCCAGTTAGACAAATTACAGTTTACAGCAGGGCATTTGTGCCATTGGTGTAGGGTTTCTAACTTAGTGTAAATATTACTATAGAAATAACAGTATAATATAGTTGTGAATTATGACTACAGTCTAATGTTGGACTCTTACAATTGGTTTGTGCTACAGATTAATGCATGCATACTTGCTTTTACAGTTGGGATATGCATGCTCAATTTGATACAACCAAATACCAAAAAGCTATCTTTAACATTTAATGCTACAATAACACTTCTCTTCTGCTGCATATAAACCACTTGCTTCCCTCAGTCTGTCCAAGCAAGCAACATGGGCCTGGGTATTGAACTCATACTCCCTGGCAGCTGGGAAGAGAACAGAAAAGAACATATGAACATTATGCTTACCAGTCTTGCCTATATTAAGCTTTCTAAGTCTTACAAGTACCCTCTTTATTTCAAAGTACGAGATACTTATAACCAACAGATTTGGTTCGGTTACAATAAAGGCTATCTTCCCCAATAAATAGTTTGTTTCAGTTATAATCACCACCAATAGCTCCACCATGTAAAATAGTTCTTGAATAATCACCACCAAAGGACAGTTTATTTCATACTAACACAGCTGTGGGATGTCCATAGTCTTAAACTCCTCCAACCTCTGCAGGTCATTAAAATGATGCCTACATTGCTCTCCAGTATGCAGGATACTAGTGTCACTGGATACAGCCTGGGCCAAACTATTCCATGCTTCAGACTTGTACTGGGAGCCAGAATAGTCCCCCAGTAGAAGCCTTTGGCTGTGGTGCTTTACCAGGAGTTCAGCAGGTATCCTGGACTCCTGGACTCTCCACCTCTGTGCACTAAACCTGGCACCTTCCCCACTAACACCAACCATGCTTGCCAGCAGAACTAGAGCAATGGAGACTGATGCTTTCCCACCAATTCCAGTTATCACATGTACTGGTAGTGCACAAACCCGAGTAAAGAGTTTGCGCAATTTTAAGCAGAGAGCAGGAGTGCCAAGCAGTAAGGAATTAAATAATTGCAATTGGAAGTTTAATCTGACAGTTGGCCTTAGTTTGAGAGGTGTCTACTGATGTAGCCTGGAAATATATATTGGAAATGGGAAGGTAACTGTTAGGTGAGTTACATTTGCAGACTTGCACTGCGGGCATAAATATAATGACCTGAAACATTTGTTTCTACCTTTATACACTGAGAAAATGGATTTTTACACTGTGGGATTCAAACCTAGGCATAAGGTACTAAACATATTTTTCCACAGCATTAATTTTCCATGTTTGCCACTGAAGAAATGTTGCTCAGACATAGTCAGGAATCATACATAAATACAGGTGACAGTATGAGCATATACACACATGTAAGTGTGTGACTTGACAAGGTTATTGGATATAGATCCAGTTGTGTATGTGTCTTGGGCAGGGCTGAAGCCCATGGAAGTCCATATAGCAGAATTATACTTACAGAGCTATACCACACAGTATACCCTCAGTCTTACATCTGAAATCACAATACCATGAGGGATGAGACACTATAATGGTGTTTGATCCCTCATTAATGATGTGTCATCCCTCATACATATAATTAATATCAGCTCCACTATCTAAAGTGTTCTAAGTGAGAGTGGATATAATGGAAAGTGGAACAACAGCAAAAGTGTATGGAATATCCTGTATTAGATCCCAGAACCATGTGCATAGCAGTCCTATACTTACACCTGTTGTCACAAGAATGTTTAAATAAGACTTGTCTATTTTTCAGTTGATTGTTATAAACTGTATTGTCACAACACTAAGAAAAAAGGTTGCACACCCTGTACTATAAACCAGCACCATCTGTACTTCAGCACTACACTTACAACTGCTGCCAGAGAGCAAATTACATGCCATTCCCTAATTTACTAATCATTCTTAAGGTCTCTGTGTTAACAACTGTGCAACCCCACTTAGTGGGATTGTGCAGTACCCAATGGAATTAATTGAATGTATCTGGTTTCTATTTTTGTCTGTCTGGGTCCTTTATGCAGGTGGCTGACATGCGTGACTGCCTCCACTGTGTTGCTGAGTCAATGGAACGGATGAATGACACAATGGAACGAGCGGTGTCTGTGATGGAATGAGTGGTGTCTGTGACATAACATCTGCTGAGAGGGGAACGGCATCCTCATGGGTGTAGGTTAGCCACATTATCTGATGTTAGCCAATGTGGTCATACCCAATCACACTCCATAGTGGCAGTACTTTCACTGCTCCATCCATGGATGAGCTGTCCACACCCAGACATGGCAGGGTGTCCTCATGAAGGGAGCTCATCCAGGAGACATCAGGCATGTTTAGATAGCAGCAGTGCATCAGACTGTGGGTGTGGACATGCCAGTGCAACTCCTAGCAGAGCTACTTCTCATGGTAGGGGATAACAATGATGAACTGCCACATTTACCATGCATGGCTCATACCTTCCTAACATACCAGACAGAGCTTGGCTGTGTTCATGCAGACACTCACACACCAATTTCACCTGGAGGACCCCTACAAACACACACAGAACAGTTACATGGTTCAGCCATGCAGCTTAAAACTCATTTTGTCTTACTTTCTATTTGCTGGTTTATCCAAATGCCTGCCTGCCTTTCTTTCATACTCACAGACACTCACTGACCTTTTGTATCAGCCTAGGCTTCCTAGCCCCCAATAAAACACCCTGTGCAAGTGATGATAACTGTGCCGTATCCTTTGGATTCAGGGATACATAAGCTTTGTGTCTGATGCTCAGAGTGCTTAGTGGACTGAGTGCTTAATATATCTGTATTTGTGATGTTGAAGTGGTAATTATACCTTTGACTTATATTGGTCATAGAGAGATAGACAGTTGATAGCATCAAAATTTCCCAAATTTATTGTGAATGATCTTGTGAGAGTTGTGAAGTCTGAAACTGAAATGTGTATCATTAATTTCTAACTTCTCTCTTTAATGATTTTCCATTACAAACATATGGTGCTAAACTGTGGGCATGCAGTGATTATCAGTACTTTTGAGAGGTATGACTGTGTGAATCTTTGATGCCTGAGGCCTATTACTTAACAATGAACACATATAAGCCAAATAAGTCTCTGATGTCACATGTTAAGGTAATTTCTGTACAACTCTCATACCTTTTACTTGCTTACACTATCAAGTAACAAAATGCAAGGATATGCCACTCATTCATATTATTACACAATACACTCCAGGTTCAGTATTTACCTTGTAAATGCAGTAGTTGCAAAAGTTTTAGTTCTGGGCTGACTCTGTCTGATGCAAGCAGTACACAGCCACTACATGGGGAGGAAAAGGTTGTGAGAGTTGCCTGGCATCAATGTTAGTATATGTATAGGGTCTATGTTACAATGTCAAACTAAAACAAGTTCAAATGTTGTAATATCGAACCCTAAAGTCCGAAAGTGGAAAATAGCAAAGCCACGGTACATCGAATTTTTTCCCAGGGAAAAAAATTGATGGGCCATTTTTGGGACTTTGCTATTTCCTCCACTGTGGTGCGATCTCAGAGTTGGTATATTTATGTAGGGAGGTGTGGGGGGCATAGCCCCACATATTGGGGGGGTATGAGGGTGAAGCTTCCCACTTCAGTTTAGGTTTAAGGTTAAGTTTTGTTTTTTTTTTTTTTTTTTGTCACGGATCAGCAATTTTTTTTCCCTGGGAAAAAAATCACTATTCTGTGCTTTCGGTTTTGTCAGGTTTCGAACATAATGGTTCGATATTACAATGATCAAACTTTTGTAAGTTCGACATTGTGATATAGACCCTATGTATGTGCAGAGTAAGAAGGTTTTAGGCCCTTAGGTGGTGGGTGAGTGTGCTATGCATTGTCTCTTAGCCATTGTGAGGGCATACTGAGCACACCTACGTCTGCCTACACCCACAGCAGCTGCTGGTTCCTCCTCTCATTTCTCATCTGCTTGTGGCTGTGGTGACCTTAGCATTGGTGGTGGGTTGTGTACTCCTTCCCAATGTTAATCCTGCTGAAGATGTTTTCTCAGGATGATGTTGTGTAGCATGGCACATACTGTCACTATTTCCATACATGTTCATGGATTGTACTGCAGGGCTCCCCCAGATGTATCCAGGCACTGAAATCCCAATTTCAGTAGCCCAAACACATGTTCTGTGATATTTCTGGTTTCAGCATGTGCCTCATTATGGCATTCTTTTCTGGGTGCGTGTGCATTTCTGATGGGTTTCATCAGCCATGGTTCCAGTGCATAACTTGCATCCTGCAGGTAAATGACCCTGTGGGATAATCCCCCCTAGCGAGCATCTGATACAGCTGGGAGGTATACCAGTTATGTGAGTCATGGTAACTGCCAGACTTGTCAGCACACATGTTCAAGGTGATTCGCTTGGCATTACACACCACCTGGCAGTTAACAGAGTGGAAGCCCTTTCTTTATGCAGTGTCTTCCCTGTTCCCTGGGTGGTGCCTTAATTTCTATATGTGTGTAATTTATAGCACCCAGTACTACATGGTAGAACTCCTGCATATATCTGGCCCTGTCCTCAGGAGTACAAGGAAAATACATATGATCACTGGCATGCTGGAGCATAGCATTCAAGGAATTGATGGAGGATCCTGGATGCTGATGCCTGTGTCACCCCCAGCATGTCCCCTGTTGGTCTATGAAAAGTACCTGTAGCTAAGATTCTAAGTGCTGCACATACCTTTGTCTCCACTGGGATGGGGTTCCCTTGGTTTGCCCTGGGTCTGAGTTGAGGACGACAGACGATGCAGATTTTCTGTAGTGTGTCTCTATCCACCCCGTAGTACTCTACAATTTCCACATCATGTAGGCTATGATAAGTTAAACAGGGTCTGAAAACTCTTCTCCTTCTTGGCCTTGGTCTATTAGCAGCAGGAGCACAGACTTCAGTCTGTTGCACACACACATGAATTAAAGGAACAGCAACCTCTAACATTGTTCTGTGTAGACTCCTTTCCATGGCTGTATTCCAATAGGTTTTGGAATTCACAGGGAAAACCAGCACTGAGTGTACATGGTTGTTATATAGCTTATGAATAGCTCCTCCATCTTGGATTGGTTGAGTAGCATAGAACTTGTCTGCTTATGATATAATTAGCATGCTGTGGTGCTTACCTTGTTTGCGAGGTGGTGCGTGCCACTTACTGAATCCAAAACATTGTGCTACCATGCGAAACGCACATGGTGTAATGTACTGTGTAGGCTTTACTGAATCTGGCTATAAGTGTACACAATCTGTATTTCAGAACATCCCTACCACAGTTTTGCTGTCTATTCACTCAAAAATATTAGACTAAGTGAAGACATAGTCTGCACATTGTGGTAACCTTTATGAATCCCCCTTGATATTTAAGGTTTGAAGAAAATCAGTAGGAAAACTAAAATTAGAAGGAAGATGGTGGGACTTACTTTCACATTGTCAATTCACTCATAATAGTCACACTTAGTGTACATTTAGTATAGGTGTTAATGAATCTGGTCTGTTGTATATTTGCCCAGTTTATCATAAATAGTGCTTAATAAATGCTCAAGAGTTGCACCTGTTGTATGTTTAGCATTTATTCACTGCTTCCAAAGTGACAATGGAGCACTCATAGGAGAAAGCATGCACATAACTTCCAGAACTTCATCATGCAAATTCTGACTATGGTTCTTAAAGTATGTATAAGTACTTGCTTGTATCTACATTGTGTCACATAATGTTACTCTGTATAAAAGTATGAAAGCATATGATATCTTAAGAACATAGTGAGAGCATGCAATGTTTCTGGCATAATCCTTGCCTTGTATGCAGATGACTTTTTCTACCTGATAATAGCAGTAGTTTAGGAGCCAGATGGCTCATTCCAGTGAGGAGACTGTTTAAGTACTTGGAACACCATCAATTATTATTTCTGGTTACTTGGCTACTATTGACTGCAGCATTTAAACATAATATTGCTGGTTCTGTTACGTTTCACATTGCATACTAATTGTGGTGATTGGCTGCAAAATTAATTTGCTTAGCAAAGGGTATGTGCACGAAGGTCCATATCTGTGCAAGCTTATTATATTAGATCCCAAACATTGTTAAGAAATGACCATTTGAATATATAAGTGTTAACTGTTTTAAAAAATTCACAAAGAAGGACTGAGGCCAACAGGTGCATTGAGCAATTACTTTGTCACAACACCCATTTCCTGTTTTACTGTGAATGTTTTGTCTAGGTCTTAAACCAAAATTGACCTTGAGGAAATAATTCAGGGCAAATATGAACCATTAATTCTCTTCATAAGTACATTGTTTAAGAACTGTGTAGTCAAGCCTTTTTTGAGATATTTATGAAACTCTATTCTTTGGCAACAGCTTCTTCATTAGTTACGTCTTTAGACTGTCCAAAATTCATGAATATGTTATTTCTTTTTAGAATTCCAGGCTCAGTCCTCAAACTGTTTGCTATTTTTTGTTGCTGATAAAATCTAGATATGACAAAGAAATTGAATGTTTGAAATGACAGAGAAAATTTAATTTAAACGAGTTCTGCATAACAGCTTAGATTTTTATAATAAAAATGCTGCGTTTTCCCCTCACAGTTTTGTTACAATTTTGTTTCCTAGAAAGTGTTGCATTGCATATGGAAATTAAATTATAGAGCTGAAAAGCAGATTTGTAAAGAGTGGAAGGGAAAGATTACTGTCTCCAGCAAACAAAATAATAGAACTATATGTCACTCAAGTCAATGAAAGTTCAGCATATTGAGGTACTGGAAAAGAAATGAGATGTGCTTGTCATTACAGCGGCTAGCCATTCAAGAACTGTGTTCTCAGAGTAAAATAATGTTTTAGGTGTAATTATTCTGTGTGATAAAAAGGTTCTACAACATGTCTACAAGACTGGGTACACATTACCAAAAAATACCCCCGTCTCCCAACCATATTAAATATTGCATTCATTTGTACTAAATATTGCTGCATTCAAACATAACAATGTTTAGCAATCCATTCAGAACAATGAGCAACTTAAAATGATAAGGTATGCTATTCCTATTTAAAAGATTTCACATAAAGAAAAAGCATAAAAAAGAGAAGCTTGCAATATAGCAAGTACAATGTTTTACCCAAATGCCAGTGAAACATAACCAATTGAGACAATGTTTTGCAGGGCTGCACCTCCCACATACCAAGATGAGTTAATTAGGTAGGCAGAATGAGTATTTGGAAATAGGTAAATAGTAGGCTATCTGTTTGCATACTATTACAAGCCATGCCACTAACCAGAGGTCAGTATCAGATTCTATACTGTGCATCTCTGGGTCTATATCACTTGATTAAAAAAATGTATTTGTTGAATAAGTATTTGTCGAATCCAGATTGTCAAAACCTCTCTTCACTGAAAGGCAGTTTCATTGAACTTTTTCACAGGGAAAAGCAATGGTTGGCCATCATCGGGAATTTGCCCTTTTCCCCACTGTAGTGCGATATCAGAATTGGTATATTTAGTTAAGGGGGTGTGGAGGGAGCAGGCCCTCCCAGATTGGGGGTTGTGAGAAGCAAAGCCCCCTCAGTTGGATGGGTTTTATATTTTTAGAGTTTAGTGATGGGTGCTGGATTGGATGGCCATTTCCTTTCCTGTCATAGGCAATGGGGGTCTTTTGTGTCCCTGCATATGCTTCCAACTAGCATTGTCTGATGTTTACAAAGTTGCAGTTTTATATTAGTCAGTTTGTCATTAAACCACCAGTTATGATTGTAATACATTAAACATTGTTAGCAAACAACCCCTTACTAAGAAACTGTTACTGAAATCAAATGATGCAAAAATACATATTTTTATATTAATTACATTTTATTAACTGGTACTGGTAGCATATGCTTCTTCTGAAATCGCACATGCACAAGGATATGCAACACTAGTCACTTCTTAGTTTGAAATATAAAAGTGAATAAGATAGCTACAGTACTGGGAAAGCAGATTTTCCAAGCCTCAACTCCCTGACACTCGAGTCCTTGACAATACTGACATTTCCATTGAAAATCATGGCTAGGGGAATCATGCAGGCAGTTAGTGCCATTTCTGAGTGTTTACCCACTTTTACCTTGTATTATATTCATGAAATTGAATGTATTAGTAAAGGGTTGTGGGGAGTGCAGCCTCCACATTAGAGAGGTGCAAAGGGTTCCTGCTCTCCTGCAAAAACACTGAAAAGGTGTTTTCAGGAAGTTATTTTTGGCAGGTAATCTTTTGGGGAGTAGAGGCCCAAGGAATTCTTTTTGGTCCACTCAAAGTGGAAGCGGATGAGCTGCTGATTTATTTTTGCAAGGTTGATTTATTACAGAATGAGCATGTGTGTGTGTGTGTGTGTGTGTGTGTGTGTGTGTGTGTGTGTGTGTGTGTGTGTGTGTGTGTGTGTGTCTGCATGGTGAAGTTTTGCTAAAAGTATAGTGAACAACATGTAAAAAAATCCCTCAATTTGCAGTGCGTCTCTAAGAGGAGCCAAATCACATCAATCAACTGAGAAAGTCTTCTCTTTACATCTATCTATCTATCTATCTATCTATCTATCTATCTATCTATCTATCTATCTATCTATCTAGCTATCTAGTTATCTATATATCTATCTATCTATCTATCTATCTATCTATCTATCTATCTATCTATCTATCTATCTATGTCTATCCATGTACCTGTCTGTCTGTCTGTCTATCTATCTATCTATCTATCTATCTATCTATCTATCTATCTATCTATCTATCTATCCATCTATCTGTGCATTTATTTATTTATTTTTCATTTGTTAACCAGCAAGGACCACTGGTGCAAGGAAACTTTCAAACATGACCTGGGCCATTATAGCAAGATAATTCAACAATCTAAAGCTGAACACAATAATATGTAAATTGCATTGTTTATAGTTGTAGCAGCATAGCAGTCAGAAGCTGAACACAGTAATATGCAAACTGCATATAGATTTAACCACTTGGCAATCATGAGTACAGTAATATGCTAACTACACTTTATACAGAAGTAACAAGTTACTCTTAAGCTGAGTCAAATAATATGTTTAGTACAAGAAAATATGGCTAACATGGCAAAAATTACAATTATCAAGGAATGAGACAGGGAGTATTCAAAAACAAGTAACACTGCTGTAAGTAAAATAGCACTGACAACACTGATGCATGGGAATGAGAAATTCAGAGACACATGTAATATAAGCACACCGGCAGGAAAAATAGATCAGTTTGCCTCCCCCTACAAATGGTTGCATAATGTCATGCAAATGAGTATAACTATTGTAGTGACAGCCACCATGTAGGCAAATGATGACATCAAGCTTGATGGAGGGATCCTGAAAAGTATCCATTAAGTGCAAGAGCGATAGCAGTCATCTTATCTGAACACACATTTATTCAATGAGCATGTTTATAGCGCACAGATTAGGTGCTGAAAATAAGTCAGCATGTGTATAACTGCTGAATATGATTTTTTTTCTACAAAATATGATTCAGTATATCAGTGTATTACTACTGGATGCACACACACACACACACACACACACACACACACACACACACACACACACACACACACACACACACACACACACACACACACACACACACACACACACACACACACACTTTGACCACTAACTTGCAGACATACTCCGGGTCATAACTGGGGCTGTCTTCATCATCCTAATGAGGGATTTTGATCCAGTCAGCCACACCATTCTATTGAACCATCACTGCATTGGTATCAGCCCTCAAGCCTCTCAATGGTTCCAGAATTTCCAAAATGGCAGATTATTGAGTCTCTATACACTCTTACCCCTGACTTGGCCTGTACTTCACCAGTTGTCCCACAGGGCTCAATCCTTGCTCCTTTACTCTTCTCAGTCTTTACCTTTAAACTACTTCTCAACTCACCACATTTCAGCTCCTTCTATATGCTGATGACAATGTGATATATAGATCCCGTCCCTCAGATCAGGAAATCTAAGCTCAACTCCAAACTGACCAGCTTGAAATAAACAACTGTCTTACCACCAAAAAAAGTACTCAAAAGAAAAACAAAAAACAAATTAATTATATCTGTGACAAGCAAAAGCCTAACAAGGTGCTCATCTACTCTTTACATTACAGACCAATCTAATAATTTTATGGAGGCATTGCTCAAGCAGTTTGTCAACATCCAATTTGACATACACAGACTCAGATTCAAAACCAACACTCTCCTATTCTGGGCTCATAAACACTTACCATTTCTCAGTATACCCACCAGAGCAGCCACATGAAACAGCATTTTGCTTTCACAACTAGAATATGGGTTACCACTATTTGCTTTCACCTCAAATAAAAAAAGTATGTCACAATACTCTGGACCATCTACAAGAAAAACTGCTGGCATCTCTGCTTATAAAATACACCATTACCTTACTCTTCCAATGGCCAAATGGCTACCAGTACAAAGCTGAGCTAACATCTTTCTAAAATCCATGCTCTTCAAACTAATCCACCAGGGCACCCCATCTCCTCTAGTCAGTGAAGCTAATTGCAACCAGACCAATCTATATGTTTTGGCATTACTATCCAGTTCAGCTTACCTAACATTAAGCACTGCAGTCTTTGACTGTCCCTACACTTGGCAAAGTGTGCTTTCATCCAGTCAACCAAATGTATGGGACCTATCTATCTATGTGTGTGTCTATGTGCTTGTGCGCATACATATATATGTATATATATATATGTATGTGTGTGTGTGTGTGTGTGTGTGTGTGTGTGTGTGTGTGTGTGTGTGTGTGTGTGTGTGTGAAGAAAGAGAGAGAGAGAGAGAGACAGAAAGAGTAGTGAATTTATTTCCTGCTCATACAGTATTTCTGGGGAAATCAATTGGAAGATAGAACTTATGTATTTAGACCACCACTGTTGTGCCTGTGCATTTATTGAGCCCACTGTCATGGTGGGAACATTAGAGAATAGTAAAATATTTGCCCGAATTGTAGCTTTACAGTGGCACAAGTGAAGAAATGTTTGGCTGAACTGCATTCTCCTGGTATTTTTGCACAAATTTAACAAAATATAGAATGTCTGCATCCAGAAATCTGACTTATGCCTCATGGCAAGTGGATTACCTAAAAACTTATAAGAGATTCAGTGCATTTTATTGCAGCTTGTTTTGGTTTGTTTATTTAAGGATTTGCTACCCAAGTGATTGGGCTGGCAAAAAGAACATTTTCAGATAAGACCAATTCCAGGAGAAAGACAAATAATAGCATAATACAGCACAAGTAAGACCCATTCCAGGAGAAAGACAAATAATAGCATAATACAGCACTGGTAATGGCTACAACTAACAGTTAACAAGCAGTTAACAATTAGATTGAGTATATTTGAGAAGAGTTAAATAAAGGTGCAACAACAACCAGTTAAACAACACTTAGTTGTGTACACTTGAGAACAATTAAGCACAATAAAAATAAGAAATAGCTTGTAATATTCTATAGACGTGCATTATATCTATATTTACATGTCTAACATAAGGATATATAGGTTCATAGGTTGATAGGTTCATACTAGGCTATCTGCCCTAGGGCATTTATAAGCCTAGCCTGAGTGTGTTTGGCTTTCGCCACCCATTTTAAATTAATTTTGCTATGCCCTTTTTCGAGGTTAGTATACTGTGCCTCTGTCTAACAGTGACACAGAAGTGATACCCAGGGTAAACATACAATCTCCCATCCACTCATCAAGATTCCTCTTGAAGAGAGTCAATGAGGGACTCTGCCTAACCTGGACTGGGATTTTATTCCAGAGTGAAGGGAGCCCCTGGGTTATAAATCTGTCCCTCCAGCATGTCCTATTTATTTCAGTGTTGAGGTTCAAGTCTCTCGACCGCATTGCTCGATGGGATTTGGATTTTCTGAGGTGCAGCATGTCCATTAATTCCGGGTTGGACATGGCTTTATACGTCAGGCACAGATCGCCTCTGAGCAGGTGGTATGCCACTGAGTAGAGCTGGAGTTTCTTTAACCGGGCAGCATATGGCATCTGTTTGAGCCCTTTGATCCTCTTGGTGAGTTACTTTTGGGGTCTTTCCAGTTGCTGCAGGTGTCTGGTAAGGTACATCCCAAAAGGGGCATTGTATTCAATTATGTGCCTGATGAGGGATGAGTAAAGAGGCATGATGACCTCCCTAATCTAGATGTGAATCCCTTCATGATTAGGTGGGCTATATAAAATGTTTTTTGACCACTTTGGCCACGTGGTTGTCAAATGAGAGATTGCTATCAACTTGGGTCCCCAGGTCCCTAATTACTTCTTCTGTACTTAATGGATTACCACCTATGTGGTAATTTGAGGGCACTTTGTTTTTGCCAAAGGGGAGGACTATACACTTTTTGGTGTTTAGCTTGAGGCCATGGCTCTGGCACCAGTTGTCTATTTCTATGAGGCCCTTTTGGAGGATGCTTGTGTCGGCTGGAGAGTCAATTATGGCACCCAGTTTGCAGTCATCTACAAACTTGGTCAGCCACAGTCCTTCCGTGTTGGCCTGTACCTCTGAGAAATATATACCGAACAAGGGAGGTCCCAGGACTGAGCCTTGTGGGATGCCACTTGTAACTGGTTTGGAGTCTGACATGGCTCCAGCAATTCTAACCATGTGGGTTCTGTCCTTGAGCCAGTTTGCAACCCATCTAGTGACATAGGGGTTTATATTTAAGCTGGTGAGCTTATCTATAATGCCTGAGTGGGGTATTGTATCGAAGGCTTTTGCGAGGACCAGGTTCGCTGTGTGGACCACCTTCCCCTCGTCAATGGCCTCGGTGACTGTTTCAAAGAAATCATCCAGGTTTAAGAGGCAAGATCTGCCCTTAACAAAGCCGAACTGGGTAGGATCCAGTGTCTGTAGGTCCCCAATATCTTTATTTATGAGGTCCATGATGATCCTTTCCATAGCTTTGCAGACCAAGCTAGTCAGGCTTATGGGGCGATAGTTTCCAGGATCTGTTGAGGCACCACCTTTGTGGAGAGGGACCACTGTTGCTGTACGCCACTCTTTGGGTACATATCCTGTAGTAAGGCTGAGATTGAACAGTAGTTTTATGTTAGGGTTTAGCTCTTCTTGGAGTTCATGTAGGACGCAGTCCGGGACACCGTCTGGTCCCATTGATGCTGTGTTTTTTGCTTTGGAGAGGGCGGCTCTTACCTGAGCATCTGAGATGTCAGGGGGACAGCACTCTGCTGGGATAGATATTTGCCCTTTTGGTGGGGAGGGGGGGGTTGCACTGAACCTGACAGCTAAGATGTTGGCAATGTCTGTGGGTTTGGTGTATTTTTTGTCATTTTGGACTAATTCTGAGCATATCTTGGAATTCCCACCCAGGTTTCTAACATAACTAAAGCCTTGTGATTATCCTTAGTGTCCTGTGCAAATGTTCTCTTGAAGCTGGCCTTAGACGATTTTATGAGTGCCCGTAGTTTTTTGCTAATACTGATCAGAGATGCCTTCCCTTTTTGGGATTTTGCTCTATCATGTAGTAGCTTCTTCCTTCTATTGTATAGTTTGTTTATGGCTGGGGTACACCAGACAGGACGTCTGACTTTGGAGGATTGGGTCTTGGTTTTGTTTGGGATTGCATGATCCATGCATTCCTGAAGGTGTTCATAGAATGTGTTTATAAAGGATTCTGCGGTCTGGGCCATATTTTCCACAGGCTTCGGGGCTTTGAAGGATTCCACCTCGGTTTTGAGGAGTGTGAAATTTGTTTAGAGAAGTTTTTTCACTGTGATTTTCTGGGCAGGGGGTGGGGTCAGGATGTGAATATCCAGTGAGATTAGTTTATGGTATGATCTTACCAGTGAGGGATACACTTCTGGTCTGGAGCATAGAGTCCCCATGTTGGTGATGATCAGGTCCAATATGTTTTCCCCTCTTGTGGGAGTGGTAACAAGTTGTTCCATAGCATTTGAGTTTATAAATTCTAGGAACCTTTGGGCTAGGGTGTTGGAGCTAGAGTAATGCTCCCAGTCTATGTTTGGGTAGTTGAAGTCACCCACTATAATGGTGTTTGGAGAGACCTTCATATTTTCCAGTGTTCTCAGGAAGGAGTGGGGTTCCTGGGTTTGGGAGGGTGGTCTGTAGAGGCTATAAACTGGAAGGCAGTTTCACCCACTGTTAGTTGCACATGGATAGTCTCTGATGCTTTGTGCTGTGCCACCAGCCTGGAGGTGTGGGTATCTTTGACGAATATTGATACTCCCCCTCCTTTTGTGGTTCGGTCCACATTTTGGGGCCGAAAAGCATGGTATGAGGTATAACCTGGCAGTGCTGGGGTGCTCTCAGGAGCCTTGAACCAGGTTTCTGTTACTGCACAGATATCGATGTTCTCCATGCTAAGGAGAGTTTCGAGTGCATGCATCTTGAGGTTTAGACTTCTGGCATTGAGTAGCATTACTCTTAGTTTCTTATCCCTTGTGATACCTATGGAGGTGGGTTTGTCTTTTGAGCCTTGCCTAAAAAGGCACTATGGGGGAAGCAAGAGCCTTTGCCAATATCCAAAAGCCCAGGGGTGACAGGTGCAAGCCGCCCCTAGCGAAGCATCGTGGCTTGTCGAGCATGTCATCCCAGGCTGACAGGCATTGGATCCCCTTTGAATGACACCAATACTTAAGCCAATTGTTGAAATTGATCATCTTGTCTTCATATTGTGGCATCATTCTTGGTGAGGGTAAGATGCTACTCAAGGTTAGGGTCATACCGGCCTGGGCTACATGCTCAGAGAGCTCTTCTAAGTCTCTTTTCATGTAGTCCAGGGTGGTACGTCTCAGGTCATTCACACCAGCATGGACAATGACCAAGTCATATTTGTACTTGCCTTGGAGTGACCTGAGTGCTTGTGTTATGTGGCGGATCCTAGCGCCCAACAGGCAGCTCATCTGTGACCTTCTCCTTGTTCAGCCTGGTGAGCGGGATGTCAGTGTGCCTGATGATAGAGTCACCTATTACAAGTGTATCAGGTATGTTGTTTGGCCTTAAGGGCTGTGACTGTTCGGCATACTGGCTTTGTGAACTATGTGTTGCACGTGTTTTGTTTTGGGGTAGCGATTGCTTGGATGTCTGCTTTGGAGGTCTCTGCTGCTTAGGCAGATTTTTATTTAGAGCCTCCGAATATGTTTTTGTGTGTTTATGTGTTTGGTTTGCTGTCGTGGTAGGTCTATGTGAGACTGGAATTGTAGTGAGTGTGGTTTCCTTCTCCTCCTGACTGGTTACGCCAGTACTGAGTTGAGTGAGCTTAGCCTCCAGTTTGGCTATATGGTTGCATCTCTCACATGTGTTGGAAATTGTTGGGAGGAGGAGAGGGTTGTCTGTGTATATATAAAGGTGATACTATAATTGATTATTTGTGTGAGTAGAATTAAACAAAAAATAGGGTAAAGCACCAAAATGAAAGGGCAACACAAGCATGAAAGGTAACAAAGCAGGAACCAAAAGAAAGAGTAACAGCCTACCAGAGCACTGGGACATGAACTGCAGATAGGACAGAATCCAAGGAAAGAGAAAGTAAAATTGGTAGAAGGAAGAATGGGAAACTGACAGAGTGGAAGAGAAACAAAAACAACAAACAGTGCTTCCAGAGCAAAGAGAATAAATGTAATGAAACAGCAGGAAATGGAGGAGAGTGAAACTGTGGAGAAGTAAGGTAACTGGTGAAATTGGAAAGAGAGAGCATAAACAGCTGTACTCTGTAGAGAATTCTTTTATAAAATCTAGGTAAATCCTTTAAAACTACGTATACTCTGTAGTGGATATATAATAGTCGGGAAGAGCATTTCTGAAAAGCTGGAGGTTGGAAAGATGCTATTACGGAGAATCGAATTCTAGATGGTTGTGGTTAATTAATAGTAAGCTCTTTCTATTAATATCTGGCAGTTGGCTTAGAAAATTAAGGAGCTGTTCCTTGTTGTCCAGTATTGTAAGGTTTGTTTACCTCAGCCTCAATTGCCTAACTGTGTGACTCTGATCAAGTCGCTTAATAAGACCTAAGTGTGAAGGGTTAATTGCTACTTTACACGAAAGTGGGGGGAGGGGGCAGAAGAAATATACATGTACTATATTACCACTATATCAATTTTTTTTTTAAAGTAGGAACAAATGGGTGTATGGTAAAAGTTTTAGTAACTGCAATACTAGTGGGCGAGTATATTTAGTTGTGTGCAAGACCTGTGAAGCCTTTTATGTGGGTAAAACTGAAAGAAAGTTGAAAAGACGCATTTATGAGCACATGTATGATGTTAAGAAACATAATGTCAAAAATGCTCTATATAAACATTCTTTGGACTGCCCAGAGGCAAGGTTTGAGTTTTTTGTTTTAGAGGTTGCTATTCAGGATGTGAGGGGGGTGCATGGGAGACTATCCTTGAGTATAGAGAATTATTGTGGCAGATCACCCTGGATGCAAGCAGTACCCCCGGGTTAAATGAGTACATCTCAATAGCACCTCTACTAAAACTCGGGTCTGCAAAGCTATAATAAACTTTTGAAACAAACACATGTATTTACATTTCTTTCACAAATGCACTTTTCTTACTAGTATAAATTTGTATTTTTATTAATTTTTACAAACATACTATTGAGTTATTGTATTGACATTATATGAGTGATTGCCTTTCTGAAATTGATCCAAGAAGAATTCAAGGAACATTTTCCCCTGATTTACCCTTGTGATTCGCCTGGGTGGACACCTAGACATAACTAAATTCTACTGCTCATCCAATTTGCTCAAGCAAAAGTAACAACTCTGCTGCCTCATTCCCTTTTTGAAATTGATCCAAGAGGAATTCAAGGAACATTTTCCCCTGATTTACCCTTGTGACTCACCTGGGTGGACACCTAGACATAACTAAATTCTACTGCTCATCCAATTTGCTCAAGCAAAAGTAACAATTCTGCTGCCTCATTCCCTTTCTGAAATTGATCCAAGAAGAATTCAAGGAACATTTTCCCCTGATTTACCCTTGTGACTTGCCTGGGTGGACACCTAGACATAACTAAATTCTACTGCTCATCCAATTTGCTCAAGCAAAAGTAACAACTCTGCTGCCTCATTCCCTTTTTGAAATTGATCCAAGAAGAATTCAAGGAAGTATGTGCATTGGCTGCCAAACCTTTAATTACCTTACTGTTTAAGACTTGCTAGCTGTTTTATTACACTCCCTGCCAGGAAAGCCAGCAGCCTAACCCCCGTGTTCCAGCTTCTCTGCTCTTCCCCTCACTCTTACTAACTCCCTTCTTCCATCAGTCCAACTTGGCCCAGGGAATTATCCTAGTGGACTAAGGTGTACTTCTGCATTTGTCTACTAGGTGGCATCCTCCCTTGACTAAAATAGACTTCATTTTACTCACCTATGTATTCTCGCTAAGCTATAACAATTCTTCTTCTCACTCTATCTCTCCTATACTCTTTTAGCACCTCTAAGCTCTAACATTCCTCTTCTCACTCCTGCTCCTAAACTCTCATAGCCCACTCTTACCCAAAATATCCAGGTCCCCTCTACGTACCACTCTGCATACTCACCCCTCTGCAAACAACACTCAACTGATAGTCTCTCAAGCCTCTCCAGCCCTCTTTGGCTCTACCCGCTCCATTCACCCTGCGGGCTCACTCCGCTCCCCTACCCTGCCCCCATTTCCCACCCACCCCCAGTACCTTTACCTATATTTCCCCCATATCCACACCCACTGCCATTCTACTCCAATCAATCACATTTTTTCTGTAAACAACCACTCCCTTTTTTCCCGCCCAAATTAACCTTCCCTACCTTTCCAAGACTACCCCACCTTGCCAATAGGATTCCTCTTTTCCCCTCTTCTCCCACTCCCTAACCACACACCCACCAATCCTAACACAACTCTTCACTCCTACACTCCCCCACCAATCCTAACACAACTCTTCACTCCTACACTATTAATTCAGTCCGTACCAGCCCATATACACATAAACCTCACTTATAACCACAAATAATTCCTCTACAATAATTCTACTCTCCATATTGCCCATCTCACCATGCTTTCAAAACCCTCATTCACCTTCTCTTTACTTCTACTACTTCTTAATTTATCCTATCTTTACTACCTCACTCAACCCCTTAACTCATACCACTCACAATCCCTCCATGTTACCAACCACCTAAACTCCCCTCTACCATACTCACACACTCCTATTACTCCACATCTATATCCTATAAATAACCTCTTACTTTTCCCTTACAAACTTATCACCTCTCAAAACATTTTACCCCCTTAATAACTAGCAAATGCTTCAGTTTCACAATACAACCCAATCTTCTTATTAAACTGTCCAACTACCTCACTAATCCACTCGTACATCTAATTTCCAGTCTATTATCAGGTGACATCCATCCCAACCCAGGCCCCTCCACATCTTCTTCTACAGAAAAGTCCATCTTATTTACTTCTTTTAATGCACAAAGTGTAGTAAACAAAGTCCCAAACCTCCATGCTTGGCTCATTCATAATAAACCTGACATCTTAACCATCTCCGAAACATGGTTAAAACCCCATATAAAAGACTCTGAAATTATTCCTCCAAACTATTCTATCATAAGAAAAGACAGGTCCCATAAAAAAGGGGGTGGAGTAGCTCTCCTATACTCATCCTCATTGTCAGTTACCCCCTATAACAAACCTGTTCCACACTTTAATAATGCTGAACTACTCCTCACATTACTCCAAGTTAACCTACATAAAAACATATGTATAGCCTCACTCTATATCCCCCCAGGGGATAATATTTCTACACTTGAAGAAATCCTCTCCTGGCTCTCCAATAATATTAACAATGAAACTATAATCTTAGGAGACATGAACATTAACTGGGCCTCCATTCAATCTCCTAAAAAACACCTTAATATCAACCTCTACAATTATTCAAAGCTAATCAACTCTGTAACACACCCCTCAAAAAACATCTCTAGTGGCAGTATTCTAGACTGGATCCTAGTCTCTCATCCCCACTACTTCTCTGATAGTGGCACTCTTCCTGATCCCCTCAGTGACCACATACCCATCTTCACTCATCGACTCCCATCACTCCTGCAACGCACCCAAAATTATATTACAATCCGTAATCCGTAACCAAAAAAACTTTAATCCAACATCCTTTTCAAACTCTCTAAAAGCAATTAACTGGAATTGTCTAAAAACATTATCTCTAGATAATGCAGTTGCCCACTTCAACTCAATATTCCTAAAACTACTTGACTCCCATGCACCCTTAAGGACTAAGAGAATTAAAATTAAAACAGCCCCTTGGCTAACCAAAAACACGCTAGCATCTATGCGGCACAGAGACAAAGTCTGGGCACATTACCTGAAAAACAAATCCCCCCTAGTCCACAATGAATATAAAATACTTCGAAATAAGGTAAAAAAGCTCATAATCTTCGACCGACAAAACTACTTTTCCACACTTCAAAACAATAATAAATCAAACCCTCAGAAATTTTGGAAAGGTATCTCTACTCTACTTAACCCCAGCAAACCAGATACCCCTACCCCAGACCCAAACGCTCCTGACCAAGACTTGGCTACCCAGTTTAACTCTTTTTTCATTGAATCCATTTCCAAATTAACGTCATCTTTCTCTAACACCACTACATTCTCCAAAACTCCCTTACCATTCCCAACCATCTCTCTACCCTACTCTGCTACTACTTCCTCATTCCCATCTACTAACTCCCATCCCTCCACTCCTTCTCCTACTCCTACTACTTCATCAGCTTCATCTGCCCCTAATTCTCCCTCTTCACACTCTCCTTTTTTCTCATTTAAACCTATACCCACTTCTACTATAAAGAAACTCCTTATGAAACTGAAGCCATGCACCAATGCTCCTGATAACATCCCTTCTTACTTTCTTAGCATAGCTGCTGAAGCAATCGCTTACCCTATTAGCATTTTAATCAACCGCTCTATCCAAGAATGTATAGTACCCCAAGTCTGGAAAAGGGCCTTTATCATACCTCTACATAAAGGTGGCAACAACAACAATGTTACTAATTTCCACCCCATCACTATTCTGTCCCCCATCTCTAAACTCCTAGAAAAGTGTATCCAAGTACAACTCCTTCCACATCTCTTAGATAATCACCTACTAACTCCCACACAACATGGATTCAGACCACATCATAGCACAATGACTGCCCTCCTCTCCTTCCTTGAAACTGTAAATAAAGCCCGCGACTCTGGCCAAATTGTTTCTACCCTACTACTCGACCTCTCTAAGGCCTTTGACACTATCTCTCACAGCCTGCTACTAACTAAACTTTCTAAACTTAACCTATCTCCCTCCTCCTTGAACTGGTTCTCCAGCTACTTATCTAACAGATCTCAAGCAGTCAAATGGAAAAAGGCCACCTCCTCATTTCTAAATGCTCCTACTGGGGTACCCCAGGGCTCTATACTGGGTCCCCTTCCCTTTAATATATTTATAAATAATTTCCGCAACTCTATCTCATTCTCAGACATCATCCAATATGCCGATGATTCTACTATTATCTGTGCTGCCACCTCTATCCCCTCACTCCTAAAATTGACTCAAGATGCTTTTACAACAACTGAGCAATGGATGAAAAGGAATCACCTAGCACTCAATGCCTCTAAAACCAAATTAATGTTATTCACCCCCTCTAAGGCAACTTCTTTCAATATAAACACATTCCACATCTCTAGTCAAAATAATCTACCCCTGGAACTGGTGTCCGAGACCAAGTTACTTGGGGTCCAAATTGATAACCAGCTCAAATTCAACTCCCACCTACAGTTAAATATCAAGAAAACCCATCAAAAACTAGGTATGCTTTACCAACAAAATCATTACCTTACACCTGCTACCAAAATCACCCTCTCTACCTCATTTCTTATCCCCTCCCTTCTCTATGGAGCTCCACTCCTAATGAATCTACAGACCTCTCTAAAAACACAACTTTCCTCTTGCTACAACAAAATTGCCAAGTTCGCTACCAACCACAAGTCCTCCACCCACCACTGTTCCTCTCTCCAAAAACTAAAATGACTAGAGCTACCCAGTTATCTCACATATACTCAACTAAATCTTGCACATAAGCTCATTTTCAACCCCTCCCTTTGTCCCTCCCTTTCATCAGCCTTTAAAATGCACCTTCCTGCTAGAGTATTAAGGTCCAACAATCAAAATCTATTAGAAGTATATAAACCAACTTGTCCCCCAGGCAAAAATCTTCTGTCTTATGGCCTTGCACACCTTTGGAACTCCCTACCACCTTCCATTCGCACCACCCCCAACCATTTTATATTTAAAAGATCTCTTCACTCACATCTAGTATCCCAGTGGGAATGCTCTTGCTTTCACCCCACATAACTAACACTTGCAAACTCCATCTTCCTTCTTCCTCTGTTTCCTCCTGCAACTATCCTTATTACCCACCCTAACTCATACATATTATTATTCCTACAATAATCGGAAAGAATACACTAGGCCACACTTCCTAAGTATTGCTTCCCTAATACGTTATTACTTCTCAGTACTTTTGTGCATTGCTTCCTAATATGTTATTATTCCTCAGTATTGTCATGAAATGCTTCCAAATATGTTGTTATTTCTCAGTACTTTTGTGCTAAATTTCCCTTTAGTCTGTATTACCTATTAATTTCATCACTAGATTGTACTCACTCTAGTTTTTGTTGTATTATTTGCAAATTGTTTTTTCTTGTATGATTAACTTCTGTGTAATTGTATAATTTGTATATCTATTAAGAATAACCTACTGTAACCTACTTAGTTTTGGAGCTTTTCTCCCCAGGACTCCATTGAAAACAGGTTCATTTGGCCCAATGGACTATCCTGGCAAACCAACTGCAAATAAATAAATAAATAAAAATAAATGAACAGTTTTAACATAAATATCTTTACCATTGTTTTTAGGATGTAATTAGTATATTTTGACACCAGGTGGCAGCACTTGGAATTTTAAATGTCTTTTTAAATTGTATTTAGTGATTTACTGTGGTGGTGGTGCTGCGGTAGTGTTGTCGCCTCACAGTAAGACATTGTCCTGTTCGATTCTCAGCTAGAGCATCTTCTGTGTGGAGACATGCGTGAATGGGTGTACCTTCATTGAAGGTTGTGCGTCAGGGCCGGCAACTCGGCACGTAAAAATCTACTGCCAATCATTAGCGGACCGGAGTTCCGCTGTGGCGACCCCTAAGCGGGAAAAGCCGAAAGACACAACAACAACAACATTGGTCATTTTTTGATTGGGGGAACTATTTAATAGGCCTTTGTGATGTAATTTATTATTCTGATGAAGTTCTTCTGAACAAAAACGTATTTGGAGTGTTATCAGCATATTGGTGTTTTGCTCATCTACTTTGTTGTGCCATTAAACCTGAAGATAACTGTGAACCTGAGTACTTCCTTCCAGCCTGTTTTTCTTCTGCTACTGGTGGTTATAGTGGTTGGAATCCCCGTTTTTACTACCACTATATCAAATGTTACAATTATATATATATATATATATATATATATATATATAGTTCTCCATGATATATCTATATTTATATCTATATCTAACTATCCATTATCTATCTATCTATCTATCTATCTATCTATCTATCTATCTATCTATCTAGCTATCTATTCTCTCATTTGTTGAATGACGTGACCATAAACCCCTGTACAGAAAACATAAAATTGCCAAGATAGCTTCAACACTGAGCTACATGAAAGTTCTTAAGGATAAAATGGCACTCGTACAGAGTTCATGTTCCAAACAGTCCAGATATAATTCTCTAGAATTTTTGCTATGAGCTGTTAAAGTGAGGTTAAGATACTGCTTTCTACACTTAGCCACAAAATGTAGCTTTACACCAGCATGACAGTGTGACAGTTTGTTAACTTGCATTATGTTCAGCTTCTATAAGGAGTCATTTTATCACCTATTCTCATGCTGAAAAATACACCATGTGTCTATAAAATACCTCTATTAAGTTTCTTTCTCATCACAAAATTTACTTATGACATCTACTCTTTCAGTGTCAATCTTTGTCCATTGCAGCTTTCAAGAATATATTTTTTCTAAATGGAATTTCCTAATACAGTATGCAGATGACATTTTACTTTTACATAGTGCTCGCACATATAACAAATTAATGCAATGATTTTATCTAGGCTATGGTACTATTAGGAAATGCACCAGAGTCATTTTAAATTAGAAAAAAAATATATTTATTTGATCAAAAATGCAATTACCCTAACCTCAATGACTGATCTAACCACTAATGTGATGAAATGTAATTCTGGACCTATGGAACAAAAAGTAGATTAATGAAGTACTTGGAAATTTTATTTAATTGAAAACTATATTTCAAAATACACATCAAAATCCCTAACAAGAAAATAAACTACAAATTATAAAGCATTAAGCCATTTATTACTCATGACACTGGAGTCATGCTTGCCTAAAAATATGTCATTTCAAAACCTCTGTATAGTACTGTTGTCATGCACAACTTGTCTTAAATATCTGCTTAAAAACCGCTGATGTAGCATATATAATAAAATTGCTAATTTGCCATAATGTTTCCCTCAGAAACTCGTTATTATTACAATGTTGGATGAATAACTCATAGAAATGTTCATGAGCAAAGTGTTTTCAAATTGTTACACCACAGCTACTGTCTCTGAGTATCTAATCATTTATCCTGGCATAAAACTTTAAGGATTTTATGATTATAAAGTTATAATCTCCTGTAAATTCCAAAAATGGAGACAGAACTTGTAAAAAATACCCATAGCTCTTTCCTCCTGCACAACTGGAGCAGACTTCTCCTACTGATCAGGGAAGAAGAAAGACTATCGATATTTAAATACTTCCTACACATTGCTAACTGAATACAGAGGAATTTGAAAAGTACACAACCGTAGGTTCATAGATGTTTACTAACAACCACAATGGCCTATTTAGGCCTAGCCATGCAACCCAAATCTTTGACAAGTTGTGGTACCTTTGATAAGTGTAAGCAGGGCCTTGGGAGATGAAACATTTACAAGCAGGGGCATGGGAGAAGAACCATTTACAGACTGCATGTGTTAATTTGAGACACAGGTGCCAAACCTGGGACGAATTTCCTGTTCCCCATCAAATTATCCAAGTTACACTTAAAGTAGGTTAGGGAGAAACTCTGCATCACGTGTAGGGACAACCTGTTCCAGAGAAGAGGGTAGTCTCTGTGATACATACCTGTCTCTCCATCACATACTATTTAAATCACAAGCAAGGTTTAAGTCTTTAGAACCGAGGCTGAAGTTCATAGAAATGCATTTCTCAGAGCTATAGCTAGTTCATCTAGCACCCTGTGCACTTCCCTAAACTTGCACCCTCCTCACATTGAAGATGGGGAGCATAAAAAAAGCTGTTCTGCAGAAACTAAGTGCCATGGAAGCAAATGCAATATTTGCATTGATTTATGTAGCCGCATCTTCAGCCCCTGTTGATTGCAACCCCCCATAAGTATTGTTATGGTGGGTTGAAGAAGGCAGTTGCCTTGGGTACAAGACTGTAATGGGCATAGAGTGGTAAGAATGCTGTTAATATTTTTATGGCCAGGTTCACCGTCATAGCTTCAGATTAGTTTGCAGCATTGTGCAATGCACAAGAATTCATAAACCAATTACATATTGAAAGTGGGACAGGCATCACTTCCATGGAGGTAGATACACTCAGTTTAACACAGATATGCAGTGCACAAAAAATGCAAACTGACACATTCATGAAGAGAAAGAGGTACACAGAAATACAAGATGGATCTATTTCATTCCCGAATGCTCATTTTCCTGAATCCCAAATGCTCAAACCATTTGCTTGAAAACTTGAATGAAACGTAGAAGTCTACAGAAAGAATGTGATGGTGTCATTTCTCAGTACAGGAGGTATTAGACATGTGAGTCTAGCAGAGTATGTACAGAGTACAATAGTAAGTGTCATGTTGTACCCCCCCAGATGTGTAGATGTTAGTGCTGTATTTGCACATCAGCAATGATTAACTGCATGCAGTGTTTTTGTATTGTCTTCCTGGTTGTGCGACCACGGAGTTAGTATGTATAAATAAGAGGATGTGGTGAGTGAAGCACCAACATGGAAAGTACAGAGGGGCTTGTCCTTGTCCTCCACAGAAAAAAACATTTTTATGGTGTATTTGCTGTGAAGACAGTTTTAAGTCAAATGAGTTTTCAGGCAAATGGGTTTAAGCATTTGGGATTCTGGCAAATGAACACTCAGGCTAATGAAGTAGAACTGAACAAGTTACAGCATATACAGTGATCATGTGCCACCTTGTGTGAATCACTTGGCAGCTGAAAATCTTGCTTCACAAACTGTGGCATATCTGAACTATGCAGTGTAAAGCAATATATATATATATATATATATATATATATATATATATATGTATAGTTCTACCTGAGATAGTCGACACTCCAGAACACCCCAGAAGATTGACAATGCAGAAGACCAACGCGACGGATGAAAACACCAACGCCGAGGATGCCGACATGGGAAAAGGCTGTGTAAGTATCTTGGTAGTGGCGGGGGTGCAAGTAAGGTAAGTGTGGATATTGACGGTCTGTGGGGATAGGGGTGGGTTAAGTGAGTTAGGGTCAGTGCGTGGGTTAGGTAAGTATGTGGTAGTGAAAGTCTTTGGGTTGGGGGCGGGTTAAGTGAGTTAGGGTTAGGGCGCGGGTTAGCTGAGTGTGCGATAGTGACGGACCTTAGGTTTAGGGTTTGGGTTAGGGTTGTAGATAGTTGTGTATGCGAGGTTTAGTGTGGGTTTGTAAGGATTTTGGTGTGCTTGTATTGTGTGTGTGTGTGTGTGTGTGTGTGTGTGTGTGTGTGTGTGTGTGTGGTTTTTGGACAGGGGATGTGTTTTGTTTGTTGATTGTTGTTATTGTGGTGTGTGCAGTGTATGAGGTTTCGTGTTTGTGTACCGTCGGTTATTTCGTTGTCGGGCATGTGAGGTTTCGTGTTTATGCACTTTCGATTATGTGGTGTCTGTGATTACGTTGTCGGTGTTCTGCAGTTTCGATTATGTCAGGTAGAACCATATATATATATATATATATATATATATATATATATATATATATATATATCCACAAGGAAGACTGTACATGTTTGAATGTCCCACAGCAGTACAGTATTAAACAGCACAAAATTATAACCAGCTATACAGTAGTAACTGCCTCTTGATTACTGGAAATTACTGGAAACTCTTTTTTTGCTACCACACAAAGATTCAACATGTGAGAGGTGTGAGTATTTACTTAACTTAGATGATACCTTCTCACCTTGTAGCACATTTTGTAAACACAATACATATACACATACAGCATATAAGCCAGCTTATGCTGAGGTTGTTGAGAGAACCCTGCCTGAATCTCCCTAGCTAAAGACTAAGAAACCTAGGACATTGTACACACAGCAACACACCCACCTTCACCCTTCACACCCACACCTGAGATGCATACCTCTAAGAGTCACAAAGGTGCAGACTCCAAGCCTTTATGGGACACTGAGACTGCATCAAACCATGGTAATGTTTTTAGAAATAGGTGACTCTGTTGTAAGACATTGAGATACCATATTCACAGGCTGCATAAGACTAGGGTGACAGCTCTCTTTCTGTAGCCAGGATCTGGGATGTAACAAGGAATCTTAAATCTCTCCATCCTGATAAATATGGATATGATCTGATAGTGGACAATGTGTGGGTGGACGACCTCAGACACTCTACCCAGAGAAACATGCAGGATATGACTGAACATGGTACATGTGTCTGAGGCAGGAAAGACACTGGTCTTGATTGGTATTTTCCCATCATTCAGAATGATGCCAAGATTCAAAGACAAAATAACTGGCTTCAATAATTGGCTATGTTGATGGTGTCATTCCAGAGGATCCAGTATGTGTCAACTTGGGATGAGATGGCTGACAAGTCTTCCTGCTTTGCCACGGATGGCCTCCATCTCTATTAGCAAGGCTTTTGCATTCTGGAAAAAGCCTTTGCTGCCATATAATGCTATTTTTAGGCAGGGTCTTGTCTGTTGGATATTCCAACCTAGTAAATTCTAATTTGGAACATATTAATATGGCTCTACTCAATGTCATTAGTCTTAATGAAAAAATGCTCGAACTTGAGACTTTCCTGCAAATTGAACAAATTCACATATGTGTAATTAAAGAAACATGGTTTCAAAGCATGACAGCACCTCTGTATTCCTGGTATAATGCCTATCATGTCTGCAGCCCCACTAGCACTTGTGGGAGGAGTATCGTTATTTGCCAGTCATATCATTACCTCACGACAAATTCCTTGGGACACCACATGTGAACCTCTAGAAGTCCAAATCACCCAAAACAAGACTAATTACCACTTCATATCTTACATAGAATATTGTTTATATCCCATTCTGTGCACAATATCTGTCTTAACACATTAGCTGAAATTTCTGTTTAACCTAAGACCTTTCTATTGGGGTACTTAACTATCCATCAATAAACTGGCTGATCTACACTACCAATGGTTGGGATGCCCAGTGCTTCCTCTATATTATAAATGCTAACACTCTTTCACAAATAGTTAACCATCCTACTAGGGACCCCGATATCCTGGACTACTCCACATAAATATGACCACTTCATGCACATATTCATATGTACCTTCATGGCTTTTTAAGTCCAACCATAGTTTAGTGACTTTTCCTTTAATACTGGTCATACTTTCCCTATAAATTGCTCTGTGTTTAGGGATTTCTCCAAAGCAAGCCTTCTTCAGTTACGTGATGACTTAAAATGATTCTGCTGTAATTCTCCTCTGAAGGATCCCACTGCTAACGCTGCTGCCTATGCCTCTGACTTCTACTTCCACTTAAATAGTTGTATTGATAAGGCAATCTCTATCTGTAACAATTATAATGAGAAGTTTAAAAGCAAACCCCCGTGTGAAACACTCATATAAATAAATTATAGAGCAAGAGAAATAAACTGCTTAATGCATATAACAGGTCTCATTCTACCTACCTTAAGAGCACACTTAAGCAAACTAGCAAAGAGCTTAAGAGAACCATTAAGAAGCTCTAAGCTAAGTATGAACTTAAAATAACCATTAACCCCCAAAAAAATGCAAACCTTTGTTTATCTGTATAAGGAAGTTAAGAACTAACACTCAACCGTGTCTGGAGCTAGTCCACAATAATACTGCACTTTCTGACTATCTGACTACCTGTCCCACAGGTTCCACAATCTCAGCAGTCCCCTTAATTACCATGGAACAAGTTCTTTCAGCCCTTTCAAACACTAAGATGATTTCATTCATGGGCCCTGACATACCATGTTGCCAAATTATCAGTGCCAAATATGGGCTTTCTGAACTCATCCTTAACCTCTTTACTTTAACCATCTCTACTGGTTACATTCCTGAAGTCTAGAAAACAACTATTGTAATACCATTGCACAAGGATGGCCTAACCAAAGACCCTTATAGCTATAGATCTGCTATTTTCACTAGTTATGGAGTGCATTATCTTAGATTTCATCAATCTGAACATTGAAAATCTGTTAACCCTGGGCCCTCATCAAGTTGGCATTATCAAAGGAAGATATTGTCTCTTTAACCACAGTAATTTCTTTGAAAAAGTAGCAGTAGCAGTGGATAGTGGTTATGCAGTGCATACAGCATATCTAGACCTGGCCAATGCCTTTTACCCTATCCCCCATGCAGGCATTATTGGTAGACTTGTAAATCTGAATATAAATCCTTATATTGTGCAATTGATGGCTAGCTGGTTGACTGACAGAATGCATGTGGTTAGAGTTAAAGGTGCCACATCTAAAAGCAAACAAGTTACCAGTGGTTTACTTTCTCTCATATTTGGCATATGTTTTGCAGAGCTTCAGACCAGCAGTTCTTGCCTATGGTTAAGTAAGTTTGAAGTGTAAACTGGGTGTTGTTATTCGATTTTCAACTGACTCACAATTGCACCAACATGGCTTAGAGCATGTTAACAATTGGTGCAAGGACAATTATCTCAAGTTAAATGCAAAAAAATGCAACATAGTTCATTTAGGTAAATAAAACAGTTTCACTTACTGTATAGGAGATGCACCCCTCCAATCAGACACTGTTGTAAGATATCTGGATACTCTTGTTGATAATTCCTTATCATTTGACCATCATGTCTCCACAGTAGTTCAGAAAGCCTTTTATCTGGCCCATCTAATTTCCAAAGGCATCTCCAGTAGATTCAAGGAAGCTTTAATTCCCCCCCTTTACTCATATCTTATCAGACCCATTATTGAATATAATGTATCTTTCTGGCATGCATTTATCGAAACATGTCACACAACTTGGGAGAACTCAGAGATTCATAACTCAAAATATTACTGGCCTCAAAAATCTTAGTTATCAGGAGAGACTGTCAGCCCTTTCTCTGTATTCAGTCTCTTACATCCTCCTTCATGGAGCGCTACATCTAGCCATTTGTGCCACGAAAGATGCAACCCTATTTGATTGCCTATTCATATGCAGAGCTAATGGTTTATCACATACTCATTTAAAGGAATTAAACCTTCATCATCAGATAAATAAGACATATTGGCATAATATATTCATCTAAATCTTCACCAGCAGATAAATAAAACATGGTGGACAGATAGGTTCATTGCATAGTGCTTCTCCTACCTTTGGAATATGCTACACCCACAAATTAAGGAGTGTGACACATTATCTTCTTTCCAACAGGACCTGGATGATTGTATGATTATTCACAAATTCATCCCAGGCTGGACTGGACTGGCCCTCCCCGAGAGAGGACATATGGCATAAGTCTGTGTACAGGTAAGGCATAAATAAATGGTTACTACACTCAGTTGCCTTGAATTTCATATGATTGTATGATACTAAGATAAGCTGATTGTATGTAGCCACTTTAGTAAACAGATGTTTAAGAGAATCCATGAGTTACATCTTGGATAAGTGAAGTGCAAAAAAAGTGCTAGAGATATAGGGCTATCTTCCAAAACACTTTAGCACAACACCCCAGGCAGTTAAATGGCATTTAATTCTGTAAAATGACCCTTTGATTCCTCAATTTGCAAAGGTTAATGGGGATTCATAGAAGCTACCACAATATTCCAAACTCACATGACTCTCACTAAATAGAAATACTTTGAAAGTATATATTGGTAGAGCACACCAATGTATACTTTCAATTCAGTGGCATTGCCCAATAAAGTCAGTGGGACTTCTGACATGAAGGGTGGCTCCCCTGTTTGTCAGCAGTATTACTGTTGATGTTACATAGAGAAAGCCCATATACCTGCAGTAACACTGCCAACATACTGGGGAAGCTACATGTATGGAGTTGCTACCTTTTCTAATGCCCAAAGTGGGGCATTGTTTTGTAGAAATGTGAGATTTTACAGGACAAAACACCCACAGCCAGTGCAAAGGATTGAGCTTTACTTTTTTTCCCCAAAATAAAACCTTATTCCTGCATCATGAGTTGCTTATGCTATTTTGTGTAACATTTGGGTGTTTCAGATTCAAAATAACTGTTTTATGCAACTATTAAAGAAAACTAGTGAAATATGTTTGTACTAAAATCTCAGGACAGTTACCATATTTCAATATTTTTCCCACAGGACACAACTGTCCAGAGAGGGACTGTCCCTTGCAAAGATGGACAGGTGGTGTCCCTACGCATGTAGGCTTTCTGAGTGTTCCATAACATTTGGTAATGAGTGTCAGCAAAACAAGTTATCTGTTACCTGTGCCCTTTCCCTTTCTAGATATGGAAAGGATTTGAAAGTTATTTTTTGCTAAAAACAAGATGTGTTAGAACCCAACAGGTTTGGTACAGTCTTGCTATGGCATTTTGCCTGTAATATATGCAGTATTATGGCTGCTGTACAGGTGGCACTGTGAAGATCATGGGAGAAGCTACAGGCAGGATTAGCCATCTTCAGTTTATTCCAGGAATGGGTAACGATCAGATTTTTTATGGTTTGCCTAATTTTTGTTATATAGTACATCTGCTATTTCTTGGAGCTTTTCTCCCTGAGCCACCACTGAAAATAACCCTGTCAAATGTTCCTGTTAAACAAAAAAAAAATATATATATATATATATATATATATATATATATATATATATATATATATATATATATATATATGGGTCTACTTCAGATGATCGAACTTTCAAAAGTTCGACTTTCATATGGCCGAGACCATATGATTGAATTTTTGAAAGTTCGAACATCTAATAAAAAAGTAAAAAAAAAGAAAAAAAAAAAATTACCTGAATGGTTTTAGCGCCCCTGCACCCCCAATGTGGGGGCTGTGCCCCACCCCCCACACACACACTGCTATTTATTTATACCAACTCTGAGATCGCACTGCAATGCAGAAAAGGAAAATCTTCCCATTTCATGCTGTGTGGAGATCTCCGTTAAGAACATTCGAACTTTCAAAAGTTCAGTCATATGGTTTGGCCATATGAAAGTCGAACATTTGAAAGCTCAATCATCTGAAGTAGACCCATATATATATATATATATATATATATATATATATATATATATATATATATATATATATATATATATATATGGTTCCCATTCAGAAGCCTAAAACATCATAAGCCTGAAAATCAAAATCCTGAAACCAAATCCTGAAAACACAAAATAGAAATACTGATGTCATTGTGGCTTTATTGTTAGCCCTGTGGTGTTAGGTCATGCGTTGGGTAAGGGTAGTGTAGTTGTTTGTTTTTATTTTATTAGGGGGTTTAAGCGGTTGAGTTAGGGTTAGACCAGGTTAGGCATGTATGCAATAGTGACAGAAATTAGGGTTAGGGCAGGTCAGGTGAGTGTGACGGACCTTAGGGTTAGGGTTAGGGTCAGTTGGTAGATATTAGTGTCTTTGTATTGGAATATTAGCATTATTTGTGTTTTCAGAATTTTGAGTTTCAGGATTTTGGGCTTTCAGGATTTTGGGCTTTCAGGATTTTGAGTTTTCAGGATTCTGAATTTTCAGGCTTTTGGTTTCAGGATTTTGATTTTCAGGCTTATGATGTTTCAGGCTTCTGAATGGGAACCATATATGTATATATATATATATAGAGAGAGAGAGAGAGAGAGAGAGAGAGAGACAGATAGATAGATAGAGAGATAGATAGATAGATAGACAGATAGATAGATAGATAGATAGATAGATAGATAGATAGATAGATAGATAGATAGATAGATAGATAGATACAGACAGAGAGATAGAGAAAGAGATGTTTCTGAATATCATTACCTGTATTGTGCACAGCATTCAAAGAATAGACTGCTGATCCCAATGCAGCTTCCCACATTAGATACAAACTGTGCCCACTGTATTACATCATACCAGAGGTGAACCTAGTTTCTAGGTTTAAGATTCCATGACATGATGATAGAGGCCCTCTGCTATGTGGCCCAAAACCTTTCAAAATTGATGCATTAGTGTATTTATTTGGAATCTCAGTGCAGATAGGACAAGTGGCATAAAGTTGAAATGTGTGCATTTTTTAGCAGAATAAAAATGCAAGTGAAGAAATATTCATCAGTGGAATAATGTAGATGCATATTTGTTACATTTCAAATTAAACCCTAATTTAACAGGTGTGGATTATTGTTTCAAGTACTTGGACATGATTAAGTTGACAGATACTACAGGTGGCAGTGTGATTAGTGCACTGAAGCTTAACGTTGTCACATAAAGCAATGTTGAGCAAAGAATTTAGAAGGATTAAATAAGACTAGGAGACTAAGCATATATCTACAATTCTGTACTATCCACAGATGAATGGACTAGGAGAGAGAACTATTCAGAAAGTGAAGAATCTGATTCATAGGTTCATTGCAGTAGGCTAACTGCCCTTGTGGGTCATTTTACGCTTAGTCAATTATCCCATCCGAGAATCAAACCCTGTACTTTGTCTGTAAGGTAAACACTTTAACCATTATGCCACCCTCCCCCAAATGTGTAATGTATTTGCAAACAGCCTTGAATAGTTCTTTTCAGGTGCAGCCCAGGAGTGCTGTCTGGTGAAGTTCTTTGCAGAGTCACACAGAAGACAAGTGAAGGCTGAGGGAATCAAACCCTGTACTACATGAAGCAGTTCTTTACAGCTTATAGCCCCTATTCATTTACACTGTCAGTGATGAAAAAATAATTGCATTATCCATGATGATTATTATCTTTGAACTTTAGAATATGGGACTACTCCTTCTCACCTGCTCTGATGTCAATGGAAAGAATGCTAAAAGATGAGCTATCACCTTCAGCTTATTCACTGATGCCAAAGAATTAAGGCAGAAGAAGAAAAGACTGGATAAGATCCGTCAGAGACAGAAATATTATTTAAAGAGATATGCAAGGAAATTACCTGATGTGAAAAAAGGAGTGGAAGAGAGAGAGAGACAAGATACCAGCCGCCACAGGTAAGTTAGCAAGCAGAAGCTGTAGGGGCTGGCAAGGCAGCACAGTATGTATTATTTATCATTTGAAGAGAAGCTCAAAGTTGTACAAAGCAGGACATCTATTCAAGACAAATCTGTCTACAGATAATGCACAAGTAGAAAGATATAGCAGAGTTGTATGAGAATCTGCTACAGCAGAAGTGCTCCTTCAAACCAGAACTGTCCCAGAGTGATGAGAAGCAATCTGAATGTAGCTAGAAAAGTTTTGCTTAACATTAAAATACCCTTGGCCGGTATTAACTTGCTTATCATTTTCTCATTAGCATCACTTATTCCTAAGCAATGGATAGCCATCAGTTCTACCATACCAGACTACCAGTACTACTCAGGTAAGTAGCAATTAAACCTGTTATTAGTACTACTCAGGTAAGTAACAGATTAAACCCTTTACTGTTGTGCTTGATGTGTAGTTTAATATTATTGTATCACTTCTGTTTAACTCTGAACAAAAAGAGGAACTCATGACAAGAAAGCTTAGATGAAAAGCCAAGCAGTCATGTATTGCTACAGAAAATATGAAGCAAGCAGTGACATGAAACTCTTTCTTAGTACATAAAAGGTTCTGATGTTGCTTGGTAACACTCAGCTCCTAAAAGAAAGTCTCACCCAACTCATTGGGTCTGCCAGATCAAGACCTACAAGCCATACATCTGCAATGACAGCAATCAGCTACAAGTGGTAATTTGTGCCATTGATGTTAACAGAACGTCAGCATCTGAACGCAAAAGGAACATGCTGTTCTGAGCTGCAAAAATAAAGAAATAAAGAATTTTCTTTGCTGCAAGATTGTGAGAGGATTAATGAAATGAAACTTATAAAGAAGTGAGATGACAAATACAGTATGTCTGATGAGTGTGCAGTAACAATGCTCATTCTTTGGCAACCTGCTCCTATCCATTGGCAGACCAGTCGTGACAGTAACGTTTACAGTGTGCGCTTATTGCAGTCTCACAAGATTTATTATATGTAGAGGACCACACTGATATCAACAAAAAAAAAACAGTCTTGTCTTTTTGTGAGCTAATTACTTCAACAGACAGCATATCTGTCACTCTTATTTCTGAATACTTTGGATAAAACACACTGTAATGCAGCTTTACTGAATCATTAATTATGAGTACTACCTACTGGCCTGTTCAACTAGTTAACTGTGGAATGTCACACATCTAGCAGCCTACATACATCCTTGCTTAAAAGTTTAAAGCCTACCTCTTGCCTGCTCTGATGGTTATTGCATAGATTAAAATACTTCATGGAATGGCAGTGAAATGATGCAGTGTGAGAATGCCCTCGCTATGACACAGCCACCCATGGGCATTACAGGAGTTAGGCAGGGAGGAATGACAATCAGTGTCTGCTGCAGGCTTGCTCATCCTAAGGTGATAGGACTGACTATATCCTCCTTTAGGAATACCCCCATGGAAGGCCTGGAACTGTACCTTATTCAGTCATGAAATCAGGTGCATGAGTCCAGGAGAGAAAGCATTTACTTCAGCCAAACACACCAGTTGTGCAGAAATGTGCATATGCTGTGTGGTTAGTATACAAGGCATTGCAACGGACTGCCCTCTAGCAGAGATAGGCTTCCTGTATGTTACTGGCTCTTACCCCTTCCTCTTACAGTCCTCTAATCATGGGAGGAGAGAATGAATAGTCCATTAAGAGACTTGTGGGTCCTACAGAAGGGGACAAAACAAGATGAAAAGACATTGTCACTGAAATATGACATTTTATTACTATAGTAAAAGCATACCACACCATCCAATTATGCTGAGATAAAGTATACAGCAGTTTACTTTGCTAAAGTTCATAACCAAATGTTTTCTTCTTATCATATGATTCATTTTCAGATTCATATATTTACTGAGAACATAGTTAACTAAACAATTACCTGATTGTGTCAGACTAATAATTACAAAAGGCTCTTATTCTGGTTTTAAATGCTTATTCTCATTTTAAATGCAGTTGTTCAGAGAATACTTACATTCAGGCATAGTATGTGCTCAATGGATCACAAGTACTTACTACAATATATGTACCCATAGCCTTATGCACTTTGCCAAAATAAATACGTAAGAGGACATAGTTAACAATATAAAGTTTTATTTCAGACTGAGCCAGTATGCGGATCACATGACACATCAATCCCGGTTACAGTATCTCCGTTAAGGACACAGAAACAATATACTAATATTTCACACATCTATACATGAGGAATTCTCATTACTTTTAATGCAACCTGAACATGGCTGTATATTATTTGTCAAGACAATAGTAATAAACTTTACAAGTATAAGTAAAGTGATTCCTTTCCAATTTTCCCGTAGAGTATTTCTTATTTTGCATCAAACTATTATCTACTCTGCTACAGCTAGAGCTGTAGATTATAATGGAACATTTCTGTATAGACAATAAATAACTAAAGGATCAATGTTGTTGCAGTTTTGCTGAGCTGTTTTTACTATTTCAGTAATTTATTCTACTTCCCCATTACCTTTAGGATAGTGTCTCTCCAGCTAATATGACATCCCACTGATTCAAAAAGGTGTTGAGATGTTCTGCTTATAAACTGAGAACCATTATCTGATATCTGTTCTTCAGGAATTCTACATCCAGCAAACAGAGATTCTTACACTACAACAATACTGTGCATCTTCTGGAGGTTTTTACTAGTTTCATGTAGAAAAGAGTTAAAAGGAATAATGTACATCTTTGTACCAAAACAAGTTAACTTACACTTTCATCTCAGGTTAACATGAAACACGAGTTATAATTTCTTTCATTTTGCATTCTAAATGTTACATATTTCACATTTCTGTGCTGTTTGCTCTATTCATTAAGGTGGCAACTTATCACAATTGTAAAGAGCATCTTTTCAAATAGCAATAATTTTGAGGGCCATTTTTGTATTGCATTTTTTTGACCTGTGTCAGACAGCCATTAAGCATCCCATAAATCAGACACTACCATTTTAGGATGGCTGGGGTTATGAGCCAGGCACCCATGAGGGTGCTCTCTTCTCTTGCTGGCTGGCATCTTGGCAATGAGAACATTTTCTTTGTTTGGCTTAATCCCCTCACTGATGACATGAGCTCTTGTGCACTGCAAGGACCACCGATGCTCCCTTGTCCACACATGCATTCTCCCCACATGCGCAACAATGACTACCATCGCTGACTTGTGTGGTCAAGACCACATCATTGCAGCACCAGCTCTCTGCATCATGATGACCCTCATCACTCCACTCAAGTCCCTGTCATTATAGCAGATGTGTGAGCCAGGTGGCAACAGCCATCCATTTCCTCAGGATAAGTGTTGCCATCCTGCCTGTCTGCACTGCCAAACACCAGTGCTGCTAATTGACTTCAGGCCACCTGGGCTATAGACAATGTTTATCCCTCTACTCCACAAAAATCTGAAAAGTCTGTATATTACTGTATTTTTTCACCATATTTTTGCAGTGTGGGGGAGGGGGCTGCTGCACTCCTGCAGCACTCTGGTGGGACTTTGATACTAAACCCTCTGCGTATAAATCTATATACAGTGACTATGGGTTTATTATACTGTGGAGTCAGGGCAAGGATATGGTAACAACCTGACTTTTAAAATTAACACCAAATCATTGTTATTCACAATTTTCCTGTTCACAATTATGTCAGGGACCCAGTTCAGACATATTAGGCCAATAATGAGCATCACGAGCCCTTTCTTTACAATTGCTCATGCCTAGGTGTGACTTGTGAGTTTAACTTATTTAGAAGACTTGTTACAGCTACTGTGTCTTGAGAAATCTCATCCCAGTGTGGAAAATAATTAGAAATAAATAAGTTTAATATGTAATATTATCTGGCATTCTTGCTGATTCCGCCTTATCAAGCATCTGTAGTTCAAAGTCTTCTTTGTACCTAATTTAAACTCTTCATGTTCCTCAGTGGACATAAGTAGTTAAGAATAATTTCAAAAGGTTTCCAGAACATTCTCAGATAAATGCTCTGTGTACTCATGCAGACACTTAGGGTATCAATGATTTGATCAGTTTACCAGGTTTATACTGAACTTACAGATGATATTTTTAGAAAGGGTACTTACGTATTATCGCAACCAGATTTTTGCGATAATACGGCTTGCTTCCCGGTGTGTGACTGTAAACAGAAATGTATACAGAATCACACAGAGAATGATCTTAGCTGTAAAAAAAAAAACACTTTGTAGAGGTAGGAATAGTGTAGTACTTTTAAAATGACTGCTTGTTTGAACCTATGCCGTTTCCCGACATCATGTAAGTCATAGTACTTTTCCAAGTCCTGTTATGTGTGCACACAACACAGCAGAGCTGTGTCTGCAGCATATATTCCCTTCCCCAGAACTAGCAGCCCAAAAGGGGTAAAAAGCAACTGACAGTTCACACAACACCCAAAAAGGGGGAGAAAGGTACCACCTACAGACGTGATTCATTTATTATTAAACACATACATCACAGAAAGCATGACACTCCGGGGGTGAGACATTTTCATGTGAAAATGCAGAAACGTGAAAAACTGTTTCAGAAAAGTAAACCTTACAACCTGCACGTTTACTATGAGGGACAAAAATGCTGAGATAGCCAGTCAAAATCTTTCAGATGACTAAAATAAAATTTGAGTACTGGCCATGAACATAAGGATGGTATATTCCCGATTAACTTAGCCTATGTTGCGCTTGTAATCAGGAAGGCAGGATCTGCCATGCGCTGCATGCAGCAGTATGTACTTCACTGGTAAAGAGAGACAAGCCAGTCAGGACTTCAAAATTTGGCAGTTAGTCCTCTCCCTGCCTCACACCATGTGTGCCACAATTTTACTTACTTACACTCCCTTTTTCAGCTTAATAGACCTGTTGTCTCAGACATGGGACTAAATTCGCAACCATGAAAATCTGGTTGCAATAATACGTAAGTACCTTAGAAAGATTTCTTGAATGTGGTCAGTAGTTTATGATCCAATTCTACTATAATTTCTTTAGCATAGAAATAGTTACAATAATGACAAGATATTTAAGCATTTTAAACCTTTTTTCTCTTAGTCAAGTGACCAAACCATGATATACCATGCTCTTGTATCTTCCAGAGTGGTACTGTTGCATCCAACATGTTAGGAATGAACATGGAAAGATAATGTGCTGCACTTAGAGAACACATAAGAGAGAATTTTCTGCAAGGCTTGTTCATATTTTCAAGTTTTGTGACTTTGTTAGCAGTAGCTTTAAGCCATTATGAGTTCAATGCTTGTCCCAAGTATTTGAGAAGGTTTACATAGCTCTAACACTTATTTTTTTTTCAACTTTAAACCTCTTTATCTTATTCTGCTGAGCAGCTTTACAGAGTAAGAGATGGTTCCAAATGGTAGCTCCCCAGAATACAATGCCATCCTCCATTATACTGACTGATCCATCTAGTCCTTCTCTCATTTTATACACAGTACTCTGGAATACACATTGAGACAAACAGATTGCAAACTATATCTGCAAAATTCTGAAACTACCCAGGGGTGTATTCAATTTACAGCTTTGAAATAGCTTCATTCAGCTTGATTTGCCAGAACACTTCATAAACATCCTCATTCATATCAAAAACAGAAAAGAGCATAGCATTTAGATTTGTTGAAAAACTTTTTTAATTGTCTGGAGTAGGAAATTATCCTATCTGTTCCATTTGCTTAAGTCTCAAGAGTCTGTATATTTTCTTCCATTTCCCTGAATCATGATCGTTACCATACTATTTATTAATTTCTGTGCGCTTAACTATGACATCCATTGTTTCAATGCGCTTCAGATCTTACTCACTTCTTCATCTGAGTATAATTAGAACCATTTTAGAGCATTAATCACAGACATTGTCTCAGGGAGAATAATAGAATGATATTCTTCTGCAGGCAACTCAGGTTTTGAAATGGCTCAAAATGCTTTTCCAGCATTACTTTTCAGCACACACATCCTGCACTTTAAGAGTTACTTTTCTAGACCTACAGTGAGGTGCTCATCACAGAAGCTCTTTTAGTGTATCTGTTAGTCACCTTAACATTATTACTTTAATACTGTGCTTCAATGGTCTTATACCATATACTTTCATATGTGACATAATGTTTCTTAATATCAGATAGATCAGCTAACTGACTCTGTTTGAAAAAGGCATTTTGCTGTATTCCTAGAATGTGTGATTTTTTTTAAAGAACATCCACTGGATTCATTAAACTCCATGCAGGAATAGTGCTGTTTCCTGCATGGAACAGATCATGCCCATGCAGAACAGCAGCGTGCCTTGCATATTCATGAAGGCCCGCTGCTGTATTCCCTACACGGACACAATCCATGTACGAGTGCAGGGGGCGTGTCCGAGCAGTGCTTGCACATTACACATGCCCCCTGCACTCCAGAATAGCCATACAGCAATTCTAAAGCATCTACAGTGTCCATTGACACTATGCCAACATAACAGTGTCTGTGGACAAAATAAGTAAAGTAACACAAAAGCACAGCCCCCCCCCCCCCCCCACAATGCTACAGTACAGATAATATGTCCAGAATGGTATGCCAGGGTCCATGCTGGCATACCAAATAAGTAAGTATGTTCCTGAGAGGAACATTGAAACCAATTCCCCCATGTATGGTGTAGTTGTTCAGATGTCCCGCCCTAACATGCAGAAAACAATGTGCACATATGTATTATATTTTTTCTGTCCGCAATAAAGTTTAAGTGTAGCAGAGTTGGTGTGTGAGTCGTGCAGCTGTGTATTGCATAGCTTAAACATCCGAAGGAGCTAAATAGAAATATACAGCCAAAATAGACAAAGTGAAATAGTGTAGTAGTTAGAGTTTTGCTTAGCATGCAGTCATTTATGGTTCAAGTCCCTATGAAGACTTTTCACTTTTATATATGAAAGTAGTACTATTTTATTTTTTTTTTATAATTAGGTAGTAAAGAACATATATTTGTCAACCAGAGTAGTGTAGTAGGTCCAAATGTGAGGTGTCAGTGTAATAAAGTTGTGAAAACCCCATATAAACATGTGTCCCATACAGTAAAGTCACACAAAATGTAATGTCATGAAAGCACATAGGGGGATGTTATGGAAGGTCAACATACATATCATAACATGTCATTAATGAGGAATGAACCCCATAGTCCTGATAGTCCATAAAATGAAAGCTGAACAATGCTAAATTGTGCTCAGCCATGCTTACCCATAGTAAGGATTGCTTAAATTTGTATGCTTAGCAATAATTAACGCAGCTAAGTGGATTTGCTCACTGGTAAGCAGTCCTTAGCATCTACACCTTTAAGCAATTCTTATCTGTGCTAAGCAGGTTAGCCAGTTGCTTAGCTTAGCTCAGCATATTCAAACTTGGCCAATCAGGGAAAAGGGCAGGACTCCAGCCCTATTTAAATCCCGCAGGTAGGAATGCAACCATAACCAGTTGTAGCTGATCACTGTAGGAACTATGGCTGGTGTTGGTGTAGGTGTGCACTTTCGGGCACAACGCTGGGGCATTCAGGAGTCCAGGGCCATGGTTGGACTCCTAGTAAAAGACCATGAAGGCAGACTGCTGCAGGACCACTACCAAGGCTCCCAATACAAAGTGGAGGGCTGGGACCATCTTGCATGTAATCTCACCAGTGCCACTGGCATCCCTCAGACTGGTGAGCAGGTCTGGCACCACTTTGCTGACTTGAAGCATAGGAAGAGGGAGCTCTTGGATCACTGGGTCCAAGTGCATGGGCAATGAATGTCTCAGATGTGTGTATGTATCAGTATCAATAAGTGGTTCTTAAAGTCCAGCCTGTGTATGTGATGGATAGGTATGCATAAATGTTTCTCTATCTCCTGTACAGCTGCAGATGAGAGGGCTGCAAACATGGACACCCATGCCAGCAGGCTGCTAATGCTGCATCGCAAGGCTGGTGAGTACAAATCTAGCTTGCAGTATTCAGGGCAAATAAATAGAAAGGAGTAGAATGTCACCTGTAAGTATTTAAAAATGGGTATGGTTTGTACTGAATAAATGAGACATTAACAGAGTAATAGTGACGTACAGGGTATATATCAATAAAAGTGTCAGTACCTGTCAATAAAAGTAAAACCCCTAACTGGTTGTGTTTACTTTGGTATGTGGTGATGTAAATCAAAATGTGCACAGTTTCTGCACAGCAACTATAGCTCTAAAAGCATTAAATAATCAAGGCTCATCTGACAAAGATTGTGGAGTTGTAAAACAGGAGATTAACTATGTGAAATGTTCCATGCACCAAGATCTGATACCTGAATAGTAATGTTGTGTTAACCAGGGTTTTCCAGACTGTGCTATGTCAAAGTATGAATACACAGTATAAGAACTGTCTGCCATGCAATAATGTCAAAATTACAAGGTCAGATTGTACAACCAAGAGAGTATTAGGGAGAAAACAGTCAAACAAGAGACAGCAGTTTCTCAATAGCTCATTCTGATTAAATGCAAACTTTGTTCTATTTTTTTTTCACAAACAGGCACGGTTCGAATCACAGGAGTGGTAGTAAGCTGTATGCATCATTATGGAATACGTGAATCTGGGTAGAAACAGTCAGGTAGTGTTAACAGAAACTTCCTCCACAGGTCTGACAGGTAAGAAAAGGTATATCTTAGCTGAAAGAAGGCTGTAATTATACACTGTGTACAAACATGCCACTGCTCAACCCAAGGCCATAGGTCGATGTAAAGTGAGGTAATACCTGGATAGTAATGATTAGAGCAATGATCATTAAAGTTGTGAGCAATTGAAGCCTATACAGTTGTTAATTGACATCTCTCTCTCCCCCTCCTTATCTGCACCAATAATCTAAACACATAAATCAATGGGTATGTTTTTCACCAAACCTACTGCTGGGACATGTGTCCTATTGTTCTATAAATATTTAAATGTTTGACTATTAATGTTCCCTGTTCAAATACTATCACTGGTGGCTGTTGCTATCAATGCAACCTTCAAGCCATTATAATGCCCACTGTGGTTCCATATATGCATGTGTTCTGTTTGTTATTCACCTGTTCCAAATCTGTTGTTTTGGGTTAATGGGAATACCTATGCATGCTGTTATAAATAATCCTGGAATGTGTTTTTCATGACTAACCAACATATGTTATAAAACTGCAACACCATAGCACATCTGGGAAGGCCGATCCCAGCAGATCTGCCTGTCCCACCAAAACTGAGACCCAACCGGGGACCTCCTTGTCTGCTGGTGCTGCACCATCTTTGAGTGGAACTGCCTGAAGGGGTGGGGCCTACCACCCCCCCCGGGAGCAGACGCAGACAGCACACTGTCACCCATCGTCAGGTCGGGGGATTGGTGCATAGTGAGCTTCAAAAGGAGTTTGGATATCTACTATGCCAGCTTGAGGGCCACGTGGCACATCTTGAGGGCCAGCCTGCCCCTCCTGCTCAGCCCCCAGCACAACCACCTTTGGGGCCATGAAGGTACAGTGGTGACTGCCCATAGGTGGCGACCTCAGTCCCACTCTATCCATTTGGGGGCTTGTGGGTGTCTGATTCCCAACCACCCTCGCCGTCCAAGGTGTTTACCACCCACATGTGTCATATACTGCCCTTGTCTGCCATCTTGTCTGTCTTGTCTGTCTTCTTACCCAACCTACCTCCCCAAATATACCTACTATCCTTCCCCAACATTCCACTCTCACCTTATTAAAAAAGGGCAATCTGTTCCCACAAAAATGTCACACCATCCATAGCTGTCCATTTTGCACACATGTCTACTGGACACATGTAATCTGGTCTAACTGGCTTAACAACACATTACTGTTGTCCTCACCTCTCTCTCAGGGGAATGAGTGTCCAAATTCTCCTCCAAATAATGTACAAATGCACACCTGTTGCTGTATTATAAATGGACAGCTATGGACCTTCCCTACATCTGTCCTGCACATCCCTAGCTATCTGTCACATTGTTTTTCCCTCTCCTTGCCCCTTCACCACTTTTCTATCACCCCTTTTTTCTTTTCTTTTCTTTTAAAGAAATTAGCTTGGGGGTAAGTGGGAGTAAGCTGCAGTAAGTAGCAGTAAGCAGCAGTAAGTGAGCTTTGCGCAATGATAAGTGGTGCCTACATGGATTAAGCAGTTTCCCATTTAACCATGTGTTGGCATTGCCTACCATCATGCAAACCCGCTTACAACTGCTTAAAACTGCCTTAATCACCCTGTCTCCATCAGCCACTGTTCTGCCCAGCAACAAAATAATCAGCTTTGCCAAGTCTTGAACCCAGGACCCTGTACACCATACTCAAAGCAAATTTATCACTATACCATCTGAGATGTAATAATGAATGCTGTTTTTTCAAACATATCATTCAGTACAGGTATAGAATAGTAGGAAACAAACACTGTGGAATCAGTCGTGTTTAGTGCATATAAATATACACATATAGATGTGTATGGTGACAGATAAATATTAAAAGTATATACATCAGATATATGGAGCTATACATATAAAACAAATAGTTATACAATATATACATATATATTGTTATATAAACATATGCATAGATATCAGAAAAGGAAAAAATATATATATATATATATATATATATATATATATATGTATAGATATATCTGAAAGATATATATATATATATATATATATATATATATATATTTGCCCATAATGTGTAATGGGGTCATACCCAGCACCATACCTCTACACCTCTTAGTGCAAGAATTCTCAACAAAGCCTGTCAAAATGGGGGGACAATGGTCCAAGAACAGGGACATAATGTATGTACTGCAGCTGTAAATAAAGAATGTTCCTACATTAACAGGGTTTGTGTCAGCATACATGTCCAGAAGGATGTGAGTTCTGAAACTGAAATGTATGTCATCATTTACAGACAGAAATCCTCACATCATCACAGTGATTTACCACAGAAATGAAAATGATGATTCTGTGGATCAGAACATACATATGACCAATAATCCTGGACAGTCAGAAACAATCTTGCCAGTCGACAGGTATGCTCAGAACCCCTTAGTGCAACAAATCTGGACCAAGCCTGACTGGGGGGGGGGGTAAAGCCATGAAACTGCGAACATATCCCAAATACTGGATTAGATAAGGTGACACAGTTGATGCAGTAACATCCTCATGTCTTTTGTACTATATATTGCCTGGAATGGCCCAAGTCCAAAACCAAATTACTCCCTACTACTCACTGACATACATCTTCACATCATCCCACTGATGTTTCAGACATACACAACATGTTTGGGGGCCAGGCAACATTACATCTGATAAATATCAGAACATAACATCACAATAGGGAAACTACACTGAGCTGTTAGGCATGTCACTAAGTACTGTCTGAACTACAGGCAGACTAACACAACACAAACCCAATTTTGCTATGGGGGAATACATATGTAATTGCAAATATATCAGGCACTACAGGGATGTTACAACACTGACCAACAGACACCAGCATGAAAGTGCATACCCAGAACCAATCTCACCACATTCAACGTGACGTACTGGTAAGCCACAGGAACAGTAGAGTATATGGACTGTGTCAACAAAATCATCAGCATGTTTGCCAGTCACACACTACCCCTATATATGCTGGCCCAATTCACAGTGTAGTCTGACACCTGACTGTGGTATGGGACATGTCTCAGTCTGCCCCTACAAATATATACAGCTGATAGACCACCAGACGCAGGGGTAGAATGCAAAGTCAGATAGAAAAGGACCCTCAACACTTACATCTACCCCCTACACAGGCCAAATAACAACTTCACAATACAATGCTACACAATCCTGACAGTCTGTCAGCAATTGCCAGAAATACACTGTCTTCTCAACTGTATAGAGTCCCACAGAACATCCAGGCTTCATCCTCATATATAAGGTCTTCTACACATAACATGTCTGGCAGTCTGATACATCACTGGGATGATATCAGGAATGAAGTCACTATATAATGATATACTACACCTATGCACCTCTTACAGCATGACATCTGGACAAAGCCTGACATATTTGGGGGCAGAGACCCAAGCACAGGCTCATTATTGACATATTGCTGTCATAAATTGAGAAAGTTGGTGTAACAGGGTTGTTGTAACATATCTGTTCTGAGGGATATGAAGTCAGAAACACACGTGAATGTTATCATTTACTGACTGCAATCCTCAGAGTATACTACTGAATTTCCAAGGCCAAAACATGTGTGAGTAACACACCAAATATAAGAGTCCAAACTCTGGCCAGTCTGCGGATAGCACTACATTTGGAAGTTATGTCAACCACATAACACTATCAGAATTAAATTCATGCAGAGCAGCCATATCCGCACAAAACCTGTCAAACTAGCATTAGTTCAACTGTATAACAGCAATACTTACATTCTGTCCCTATGTCTGGAACATTCTCCCCCAGTTTGTTGGGCTGTCTCCACAGTGTTTGTCGGAAGAGGTATTCCCAACTACACTCTGTGATACTGTTTGTCACACACACCTTTATGAAGTACTCCTCCCAGGCAAGGAAAAGGGGCAATGCCCACATGAAGTACTCAGTTATGAGTGTGTTTTCATGCTACTGGGTATGGGAATGATACCACAGCTGTTCCACATGCAATTAGCAAGTGGCGGACTCCAAGTGGTGCACAGGCCATCAGCTAATCATGAGCATTACCTACTGAAGGCAAGATGCTGCCTATACAAAACATATGTAAATCCTATATCTGTCTGAGAGAGAGAGAGAGAGACACACACACACACACACACACACACACACACACACACACACACACACACACACATGCACACAGAAACAAACAGACAGACAAACACACACACACTGACACTGAAGGAGTATACCAACTGAACTGAAAACAAATAAACACAGCTATATCAAACAATCAAGCCTGTAATGGAATGTAGTAGAGGGCATGTAAACATGGAAAATAGGAAGTTCAAACAATATTATTTCCCAACAACACATGCTGTACTGATATATTGCTGAGCAGAACCTATGGCCATAGATGGGCGGCCACGGTGATGCAGCAGTTAGCATTGTCACCTCACAGCAAGAGGTTCTCTGATTCAATCCTCAGCTGGGGTGCCTTCTGTGAGGAGTCTGCATGTCCTCCCTGTGGTCATGTGGGTTTCCTCCTGGTGCTCCAGTTTCCTCCCACATCCCAAAGACGTGGATCTTGGGATCGGTGGATCGGACACGCTAAATTGGCCCTAGGTGTGAGTGCGTGTGTGTGTGTGTCTTTTGTGGAAGGTTAGGCACCGGGCTGGCAACTCAACACCATAAAACTCCACTGCCAGTCATGAGTGGGCAGGTGATCCGCTGTGGTGACCCCTTACCGGGAAAAAACAGAAAGAAGAAGAAGAAGAACCTATGGCTGTAGAAAATGTGCCTGTCTGCAGTGACATAGAACACAGCTCAGGGCCCTGAGTCACCCCAGGAAAGGATAGATCACATATAACCATTACTTGAGTGTGTGTTGCACAATACCAGCTGTGACACGTCTAGGCCACACCCAGTGCAAATCATACCATCATTAACTCTGCTACATCCATCTCTGGCTTGTGCCTCTTTTTTCAATGCCAATGTCTCCAACCCATATAACATAGCTGGTCTCACTACCCTCTTTTAGACCTTCCCTATCACTCTTAATGGTACTTGTCTTTCCCAAGTCACACATGACACTCTTCCCCATCACCCACATCCTTCCCGTAGTCACGTTGTCCCCTCTCCCACACACTTGCCATTACTCTAAACTGTTGTTCCCAACCATTTACATCTATCCACCTTAGCAAACTGTACTCCCTGCATCCTCACCATTCCTCCATCTTCCCTCCCATTCACACACATATATTTCATCTTAATCCTGCTGACCATCATTCCTCCCCCTCTAGACCATACATCCACCTCTACAGGGTCTCCTCAGCCTGTCCCCTATTCTCTTTACAGACCACAATGTCATCTGCAAACAGTACAGTCTAGGGGACTCCTGTCTGATCATGTCTGTCAACCTGTCCATCGCCACTGCAAATAAGAAAGGGCTCATAGCTGATCCCTGGTGTATTCCCACCTCCACCTTTAACACACCTGTCACTCCCAATACAGAACTCACTGCTATCACACTAGCCATGTACATATCATGTAGCATTCTTATGGATCATCTGCCACTCTTGACCACCTCATACAATACCAAAACTCCTCTCTAGGCATCCTGTCATATATTGTTTGTTAGTCCACAAAGACAAAACACAGCTATGTCTGACTTTACCTGTATGTCCCCATCAACACTCTCAGAGCAAACATCGCATCTGTACTTCTTTATTCTGGCATGAAACCATGCTGCTGATCAGTAATCCTCACCTCCCTTCTTAGCCTAGCTTCCAACACCTTTTATCATGATCTCATGCTGTGACTGATCAATGTTATCCCTCTGTAGTTACTACAGCTCTGCACACCACCCTTATTCTCATAATCAGTACCCAAATACATTTCATCCACTCCTCACACATCCTCTCACTTTCCTAAATTACAGTAAACAATCCGGTTAAAAAGACCACTGCCATTTGTCCTAAACACATCCATGCTTCCACAGGTATGTCATCTGGGCCAGTAGCCTTCCTTTCCATTCTTAAACCTCTTCATAGCTATCCTTACTTCCCCCTTGCTAATCTATTGCACATCCTGATTCACCATACCCACATCATCCAACCTTCTCACTCTCATTCTCTTCATTCAACAGCCCATCAAAGTACTGTTTCCACCTGCTCGACACACTCTCCTTGCTAGTCAAGTGCAGTTCCACCATTATCCTTTCTCAGCCTTATCTGCTGCACATCCTTCCTAGCTACATGCCTCTGTCAAGCCAATTGGTACAGGTCCTAATTTCCATCCTTGGTGTCCAACCTTACATACAACCCTTCAGATGCCCCATCCTCAGCCTTTGCCAACACTCTCTTTGCCATGCACCCCATCTCCCTAAGACCTGTCTACTTTCTGCATCTGTCTGACAATTCCACTTCTCCTTGGCCAAACTCTTTCTCAGTATACTTCCCTGTACTTCCTCATGCCACCACCAGGTCTCCTTGTCCTCTTTCCTCTGTGCAGATGTCACACCAACCCCCGTTCTACTCATCTCTCTTACTAGCTCAGATGTAGTTACCCAGATATTTGCTAACTTTTCACTGCCACTCACTGCCTGTCTTAACTCTTCCCTGAACTCAACCTCACAATCACTCTTTCTCAGTATCCACCATTGATTCCTGGTGCCTCCCTCACACTCTTCCCCCTCTTCGTGATCATCGACGTCATCCCACAGACCAACCTTCCATGCTATCTAACTACACTTTCCCCTGTCACCACTTTACAGTTACCAATCCCCTTCAAACAGGCCCACCTGCATAGGCGATAATCCACCTGTGTGCATCTTCCTCCACTCTTGTATGTCACCCTATGCCCCTCAGTCTTGAAATACTATGTATTCACCACACCCATGTCCAACCTCTGTTGCAAACTCCGCCACCATCTCACCTTCTGCAGTCCTTTGCTTAACACCATACCTACACATCACTTCTGCATCCCCTCTGTCCCCTTCAGCAACATGCCCATTGAAATCTGCTCCAATCTCCACTCACTCACCCTTAGGTACACGCATCACCACTTCATCCAGCCACACCAAAGTTGGTCGCTCTCATCCATCACACACACAATTAGTGGAGAATATGCACTAACAACTGTTAACACTACATCCTCAATTTCCAGCCTTCTGAACATCACTCTACCCGACACTTTAATCACCTCCGCAAACACTCTTGGCATAATGTTCCATCAGGTTAACACATACACCATTTTCCCCTCCCATACACACCATGATAGAATTATTGTACCCCACTCTGATACACACAGCTGTACACCCTTCTATCTGGTCTCTGGCATGCAATATATCCACCTTTCCTCTGTCCAGAATATCAGCTAACTCTGTCCGCATACCAGTCATACTCACAACATTAGCAGTTCCTACCCTCACTTCCACACACCTAGTCTTTCACCTCTCTGCCTGCCATATGAGCATCAGACATCCTCCAGGGTATGGCTGTGAATGCCAAGGCTACTGCACTATCAAATGACATATGTGTGTTACAACAATATGAAGAAAGTGTCACTAATTGTGGCCCATAGCCCACCATGTATGTGTGTTGTCCTACAGATGTCCTGCCCCAACAGGGTGACATGACTGACTGAGCAGCAAAACTGTCATTACAGTGTGCCATTGTGAGATAGAACAGAAATGTATAGCAGGTATTAGCTGTGCATATGTATGTATGGGTAGGTGTACCTAGCTGCCTCATAACAGCTGACATGGGATGCAAAACATCAGAGGAATAAACTGTACATGTTGTAAAAGTGTGTAACCTTACTTTCTGTCCATGCAACAGAGCTACAGCTACTGGTGGTGTCATTGCCCTGACACAGACATGGGTAGTATAATAAGCATGAGTATCAAGTTGAAAATGTAGAGGTGGCCAACTGTGTTCTGACCCTGTGTCCATGCCTACTACAAACAGATATCTGACCACCCACATAGCTGTATGACCTCAGCAAAACCTTACTTGTGAAACCTGTCTCCACTGAGGTAGAGAAAACCCCTTTGCTGGACAGCAGCAATGCACAAAGCACATAATGTGATGACATATTGGTTGTACAATGCAAAGTAGGAGCAGGCACTGACAGGGTGGCATGTCAACCTTTGTCTGAATGAGCATAATAGGTCACAGGTGGATTATTGTAGGATAACTATAAGTACAAATTGGACATATCCGCTAAGGGCAATCACAAGGCCATCTTCACATATTTCTCAGTCTCAGAGTCACCAACCCAACCCACCCTGTAATGGTGGTCAATCACAGCACATGCACACACACCATAGCTACAGCCAACCTGCTGCAGACAGGTTTAGGGCAACCATCACCACCCTGGATCACCATCAGTATAGGTGGATATGCACAGCACACACACCCCTCCCCTCATCATCATGGATCAGGTGCAAACTGCCTAATCAAAGCTGACAAAAGCAAGTCCACTTGGGGGTCTGATAACATTCCTGTCTGCATTCTACATGAACCTAGGCATATGCTTCCACCTCCATTACACACGGTATGCAAACAAAGCCTGAGCACCATTGACATCCCATCTGCATGGAACACAGCCACTGTCATCCCTCTACACAAACTTGGATGATAAATGGTGGTTTCTGCAATGTACTGGCCCTCATTGGGGTGAACATGACACATCAGGACCAGGAGTATAATGCATGTTCATACAGTGCTGCCAGGTACAGGGGTATGATGTGTTTGTAAGTGGTGGTTAATGATAGTTCATATGCATGTGCTGGCTCTATAAAGAACTCTGGGCAATGTCTGAAGTCCTGTGATGTGTTTCCCTGCTTATATCCTCCAGGTGCCATGCAGCAGCAAACACCTTACACCGATGTGGAGACAGCAGCCATCACAGAAGCTGTAATCTTAAACTATGCTGTCCTTTCTGGCCATAGTCAGCAAAATCTGCAGGAGTGGACTGCCCTGTTGGATGAGATCATCCACAGAGTGAATATGCATAAATGTTTCTCTATCTCCTGTACAGCTGCAGATGAGAGGGCTGCAAACATGGACACCCATGCCAGCAGGCGAGTACAAATCTAGCACAGTATTCAGGGCAAATAAATAGAAAGGAGTAGATGTCACCTGTGTAAGTATTTAAAAATGGGGTATGGTTTAAACAAATAAAATGACACATAAACAGTAAGTAGTGCAGGGTATATATATCAATAATCAATAAGTAGTCAATCAAAAGTCAAAACCTAACTGGTTGTGTTTACTTTGGTATGGTGATGTGTAATGTAATGTGCACAATTTCTGCACAGCAGTTATAGCACTAGCAGCATTAAATAAAAAAGCATAAAATCTGAAAAGACACACACGAAGACACAAGGACAGGCATAGAGTGATTGACCTGATACGTCATGCCCAGCAACGGGCTGCTGCTGTAGTGAGGGACTGTACTGCTATAGGTGGGGGGCCAGCCACACAAGCCCCACTTATGTTGACAGAGGAGCTCCTTGCCAACATTGGGGTAGCCCCCACATAAACCCAAATGTGGGAAACAGCAGTTGTGTAGGTGGGTGGCACTCAGACAACAGGCAAGGAGCATCCAGGTAAGGCCAAAGTGCACTTCAATGTAATGAGGTAGCATTTAAACTGCCTTCTACAGAGTCTCTAGATGCATATGTCAGTGCAAAATGGATTAGTGGGTGGGGTGTAGTAATGCATACAAGTGCACATCTATGGTGAAGGACAGCAAATTGTGTATTATCATAGTGTGTACTGTACCTGTGCAGAAACTTAGTGTTCATCTTGTACCAATGCCTAATGTGAATCTGCTGACAATACCTCTCTCTCACAACTACATAGACCCCTCTGGTCTGCACATGGGGCAGCAGCCTGAACCCAGTAAGTATGGGATTTCCCTGTTGTGGCTTGCCAGTACCTCAGGCATACTAAAGTTATTGCATGTGACCATGCACACAACTGTTACATCCAGCCATCTGGCAATATCTGCATGTTCACTTGTAGTGGTGTTTACCGCATTGCATCATGGTGGTCATGTCAGGGGCCTATATGCTGGAGATGTCACATATCTGTAGCATACCTCACAACCTGTCATTGCAGGACATCTTGACAAAGACCGACACAATGGGGGGACAAAGGCCCAAAATTAGGGTCATATTGTAGAAATTAGTGGTATACAGTGCATATAAATGGTGTACACACCTGGTAGAATGCCAGGTATGTATGATATACAAAAATGAGAGCACAATAGACAAATTCAGAATACTGCCAACCTTCCATGTGACCTATAACCTGTACAATTCAGTTGTAAAGCAAACAAATCTGTTAGGGGAACAATAATGACTCATAACAATAGTACAATAACCTATATGCATATGTGTGCACAGGCTGAAGCTAGTACTGTGTTGATGCAACTTTCAATATAGCTACAGCAGTACATCTTATTGGGTACACAACAGCCATCAATTACAGATACTCTTTGATTAACAGCAACTAACTGTCAGCTGTCCTACCAGGATTATCCTGACATATACCCAGTTACCTGCTACAGCAACAGCCATGGTTCACATAGAGCTGACAAAGCTGCTAAGGAACCAAATGTTTGAGATGTATGAGCCTGGAGGAGGGAACCCAAACATTTCCACAGCATTGCACTTACAATGGAACACAGTGCAGACAGTCATCAAAAGGTGGTGAAAATATGGGGCTACAGTGACATTTTGAAGGAGTGGACATCCCACCAAAGTCTATGATAATACATGACCAAAATTGGCCAGGGAGGCTGCCAGGAGCCCTATAGCAATAGTGAAGGAGTTGTAGGACTATCCAGCAAGTATTGGGTGTGTACTACATGTCACAACAACCTTCCATGGTCTCCATATGTCCTGCCTATAGAGTAGGGTTGGAAGATGGAAGAAGTTACTCACAACAAACAATATCCAGGCCTGGTGAAAGCCTGAAAATGATACATCAGGCCTCCAAAAAGCAAGTGGGAAAATGTGTTATGGTAATATGGGACCATGGTTGTACTCATTCACCACAATTCTGACAGATGTGTTTGGCACAATATAACCACTGCACATCACCACAACAACACCACCCCCATGGTGAAGCATGGGGATGGCAGTGTCCTGCTTTGGGGTTGCTGTTCACAAGCTGGAACTAGGGCTGTAGCCAAGTTAGAGGGGATTACGAACAGTTCCAAACACTGGTCCCTTGTGGCTCCAAAACGTTCTGGTGTCTGCCACACAGATGTGGATGGTGAGGAATTCCACATTTCCACACAATAATGGTCCAAACCATACATTCATATCAACAAAAGGGTGGTTTCACCAGAACACATGCAACTTTCTGCACTGACCGAGTCAGAGCCCACACCTATGTTCAACAGGATATATGTCAGGCAACTTGAAGAGGGTGGTGCACAGGGGATGCCCTTGCAATCTGACATAGTTGGAGGTGTTTTGCAAGGGAAAGTGTGCAAACATTGGCAAGTCAAGATGTGCCATGCTGACAGACACATTCCCAAGAGAACTGCATGATGTGATTAAATCAGACGTTGCTTTAACAGAGTATTACTTTAAGGGTGTGCACACTCATGCAACCTGCCTATTGTACCTATTTCAGTTACCAGATGTTACCTGTAACTGATGTGTATGTTCTTCATTTGGATTGCATGGGTCATATGTCATATGAAATGATTGACAATGTTATGACCTGATTTCTGAGATCTCATGTCATATATCATGAAAACCTGGCATATTAACAGGTGTGTGTACACTTACTATATCCACTGTAAGCTTGAATGTTGTTTGAGTAACCGGCTTTGTTTTAAAATACGTGTACTGCAGGTTATGCAGTCTGCACCTCCAATTAGGACATTATTTAGTGGCAACAATGCACAGGCCAACACAGTAATGGATCAGACAAACACAGGAGTTATGAGGATCAGGCCAAACATATGAGTCACACATGTAGACATTCAGCAAAACCCTATACAGTTGGGGGTATGTTCTGTAGGAGTTGCCACAGTGCTATACAGATGAACAGAAATAATTTACATGGGTGCAGTGTGTGTTAGGTGAAGGGCCATCAACTACTAACACCACTCACGTATCCCAGAGGTATATAGTAGTAGTAATGGTAATTGGAAAGGCTTGCACTGCATGATGCTGAGGGTCCATCATGAGTATATCTTTGCCTGACTGTGTGATGTGAATGCTCCCAGTCAGCTAATGTGAGGTCTGTGTAATGCCTTTGATGCACCTCACCTGTCTGTGTGTGTGTGTGTGTGTGTGTGTGTGTGTGTGTGTGTGTGTGTGTGTGTGTGTGTGTGTGTGTGTGTATACCAACAAATCTTATAGTGCCAGTAGTGATTTACATATGTTGTTTTTCCATCACAGGTGGACATGGTGGCTGCAGTCCCTCCCACTCTGGTACTGATGTCAGTGTCTCTGCAGAATCTGACCAAGATGATATTCATATTGAGGCACAGATGGAGTTGTCAGGGGCTGATACTGTGCCATTGGTTGGCATCCTACTATTGTCAATCCCATTCCCGTACACCATCACAATGCCCACACATACCCCATCACCAGTGGCTATAGATAATGGGCAGTTGGCAGTTGGTGGCATGGAACAAGCTACTGTGGTGACTATGGCAAGTGAGGGTGCAGGCACTAGCCATAGCCAGAGTGCTGCCGAGGTCCAACGCAGGCAGATGTGCAGGGGTTCTAAGAGGAGGATTGCAGCCCATCATGCCCCTGTTGCAAGTGCCATTGCAGCAGTCACCAGACGCATGCTTGAGGCTGTCATGAGGGCACAGGCATGTAATGAATGAATACCAGACATATACGCAGGGTCATGGATGAGCACATCCAGGTTTTCCATGGCAATACAAACTCACTGCAGCCATCTGTGAGCATACTGGGGTCATGGATAGATAGGGAGACATTGGCACTCTTCAACCATGGAATATCTGTGCCTGAGCATTTGGTGGACAATAGCCAGCAGCCATGTGCCTGTAGGGCAGCACCACAAACAGTTTAGGGTCTACGTGCCCATGCACCATCACATTCCTATGCTGGTAGTACCACCAGAACTACTGAAGGGGATGTGCTGTCCATGTCATGACACAGCAGGCCATGGGCATGTGATCCTGTCTGGTCCCAAGAGAAATGTGGATCCATAAGGCAGCTGTCACCAGTGGGGAATAGTACTACATCTGGACTCGGCCCTGGTGGTGGTAGTGATACCCTAGGCAGGCCCAGTTCCTGTGTCCATGGCCAGAGATGGTGAACTGTACACCCTGCCATGTACAGCCCATAGCTGTTTGTACAGTGCACACATGGTGTAACTGTGTGCATACAAACACACACACATATCACCATCAGAATAGTCACCTACTCACACATACACATACATACACACCACCCCTGTACTGCCCATTTAATGAACACCCCCCCAAACACACACACATGATGTCAACCATGTGGCTCAGCCTAGACTTCTGGCAAACCCACACAACACCCTGTGCATATGATGATACCTGTGCCACATCCATTCCATCCATACCATCGATGCAGGGACATGCTTATATGGGTCTGATGCACAAGGTGACTTTAGTACAGTGTAGCTATTTAATGGTGTGTAAGGTGCTGTCATCTGGCATTTGAAATGGGTACACATCAGAGTGTGTACCTTTACAGCCATGATGCATTATTGGTGTTAGTAACACTAAGCAAATGTGTTCTCTAATGATCTATTCTGTTTGTGTTCCAGGTGTCTGTGTGCCAGCAGGATGTGGCCCTGCAGATATCACCAACAAGGGGTATGGCAGTTTAGTAACACATCAACCACATCATTGTCAGGGTACACTGTATCTGCACACATTTCCCAGGTCTGTGTAACAGTTCTTACATATGCCTCACAGATTATAGTGCTGAGGGGTTGTATCTCAGTCTATGGTGGTTGACATCACCTCTAGTATAGTGGACAATGGTGATTGTGGTGGGTAGAACACACCTCAGATTACTAACGCCCTCCAGAGGATATTGTGTGGACCAAACACACAGAGAATACTGTTCACACACACACACACACACACACACACACACACACACACACACACACACACACACACACACACACACACACACACACACACACACACACACACACGCACACACACACACACACACACACACACACACACACACACACACACACACACATGCACGCACAGGATCACAGCTGCCAGTGTTGTGTTTGGAACTCCTACCCATCAAATTGTGGTACCACACTATTATGTGGTTATTGCAGGTGGCACAGGACTACTAGTGTGATGAGTGTTACAAGGTACCTGTAAGGTGAATGACATCACGTGGCCTTTTGGGGTATGGCAATGGTGGCTGTACTGGGTGTGTGAGTACTCAATAGTGTCACATACAAGTCTACACACTCACAACCACTGCTATACACACCAATGTACAAACACACACACACACGCACACACACACACACACACACACACACACACACACACACACACACACACACACACACACACACACACACACACACACACACACTCTGCCACTACTGACATTATCAGATCAACCTATCTCACTATTCTTACCATACTATTCCGTGTTGTTGTACAGGGCTTATAGGGCTGAAGAATGTCTACAGACACCACTACCATTGATGTGAACAGCGAACCTCATACAGTAGACTTAGGAATGTGTACTGTGTGTACCGTGGCATAAAATATGAATCCATGCCCATACAATGGATGTAATTTGCACACAAATACACACACACAAGATACTCTTCTCTCACACACATTTGCCGGGACTGGGACTAGAACCCCTACCTATCTATTTATTGTTACTACATAGTTACGTATTTATTGCTCATGCCACAGAGATTATGGGGTGCCACTTGTCCTTCTAAGGTGAGGGACATCACCAGGCCTTGCAAGTGATGGCAATGGGCAATGTACTGGGTGAGAGAGACCACAAAATACTGTAACCTATACATATACACACTTACACACAATAAGACACACACACACACACACACACACACACACACACACACACACACACACACACACACACACACACACACACACACACACACACACACAAGACACACAGACACACACACACACACACACACACACACACACACACACACACACACACTTGCCAGGACTCATATTAGAACCCCTAGCTATGTGGTTACTGGTATTATAGTGTTATGCAGTTACTGCACACACCACAGAGCTTATAGGTTGTGGAGTGTCCCAAGGTACCTGTATAGTAAATAACATCTACAGCACTTGTAAGTTATGGCAATGGTAATTGTACTGGGTGAGACGGGCCACCAACTACTTTCACCCACATGTTTATGCACTCACAAACACTTTCAGACACACTAATGCACACACATTTGACAGTACTGCGATCCATGGGTTCAAAGAGTCATAGGTGTGTACGTGGCAAATGGCCATGGAGGCTTTATAAGGTTAGCCCATAGGAATATACTGACATCATGTTACCTGACAATACTCCCCAGTGTGTCTACTGAATATAGTCACTGGAGCAATCCCAAGGGTGGGTATTCTATTCCCCAGCCACTCCTCCTGATTTCTCTGGAAGAGAGCCAGTGATGTGCTCGGTGTGACATGTATGTGGTGTCTATTCCATGGCATGGCAGGTCTCTGGGTTGTGAACCTGTTCCTCCATCATGTCCTGTTGATTGTGAGGATGGGGTTGAGGTATCTGGGGAATGTTGTATGGACAGATTGGTCTCCTCAGATGTAGCATTCCTGACAGGGCTGGTAAGACATGGCTTTGTATGTCAGGCAGAGATCACACCTAAGTAGCCAATATATGACAGAGATTCATTGCAGTTGTTGGAGTCTGTCCATATGGGGCAAGTGTGTAGTATCTAAGATCCTCTTTGTGAGGTACATTTGCAGCCTCTCCTGTTGTTGTTGGTGTCCAGTGGGGTACATGGCAAATGGGCCATAGTACACATTGATTGGCCTATTGAGGGGTGTGTACAGAGAAACACTGTCCTTTTACTTCCCAGATTCAACATCCTGAGTCAGGTGAAGTGACATGGAAGGATGTTCGGAAGACAGTGGTCACCATACAGCTCACTGTCAGCCTGTGTTCCCAGTTCCATTATACCAACATCAGTGTTCAGTGGACTACCATCAATGTATTACTTTATGGGAACCATGTCATACCTAAAGGGGATGGCAGCACATCATTTGGCATTGAGCTTATGTCCAGGGTTCTGACAACAGTCATAGGTCTCATGGAGGCCTTTGTGAAGGATGCCAACCTCACGTGGGGGAGTAATAATAGCATCCACCTTCTAGTCATATGCAAACATTGTCAGTCAGGGCGCCTTTGTATTGGGCTGGTCCTCAGAGATGTAGATCCCAAACATGAGGGAACCCAGGTCCACAACCTGTGGGACTCCACATGTGACTGTTCAGCAGTCTGACATGGAGTCTGCTGCTTTTACACTGTAGAATCTATCTGTGAGCTAGTTTGCAGACCACCTACAGATGGAGGTGTGGCTGCCTACCTGACTGTGTTTGTGTATGATTCCTGAGTAGGGAGTGATATCCAAGGATTAGATGGGCAGCCTATATTGCTATCTATTCCATTCTGTCACATAGTTATTGCACATTGCACAATGCTTATAGGGCTGCAGACTGTCTACAGGTCCCTCTACAGTGGATGACAATGGTGGGCCTTGTAATGTGAACACTGGGACATGTACTGGGTGGGCAACAGCAAAAATTAGTAAGACCCACCCCCAATGGTATGGGACACAGAACACACACACACACACACACACACACACACACACACACACACACACACACACACACACACTTGCCCAGACTGAGATTAGAACCCCTACCTATTTATTGCTACTACAGTGTTACACATTTATTGCACAGGACATGGAGCTTATAGGGTGAAGGTTGTCCAAAGTTACTTCTAAGGTGAGGTACATCACCAGCCCTTGTAAAGTATGGCAATGGGTGATGTATTGGGTGAGAGAGGCCACAAAATACATTAAACTACACATACACACACTTACACACACACATTTTTCAGAACTGGGATTAGAACTCCTACCTAACTAGTTATATGCACTATAGTATTACGCAGTTATCACGTGTGCCACAGAGCTTATGGGACTGAGGCTTGACAAAAGGGACTTCTAAGGTAACTGATATCTGCAGGACTGCTAAAGTAGGGAAAAGAGAAATGCACTGGGTTTGAATGGACCCAAAAGCTTTTACTTGTAAAAACACAAGCCTAAACTTCCCAACGAAGATGAAACAGATGTAGGCAAATGTCTCTCAGTAAGGCTTTTGATTTGAATGGAATGTTCCTCTAATTGAACATTAATACGTTGCAATAAATCCAAAATGTTGGTCAAGGAACTGTCGTTCTCCATAAGGACACAAAACCCAAGAACCAGACTCCACAACGAACCACAATAAAATCAGGAAAACGAGTCCAGGCCAACACAGGTTTATTAGCAACAAATGAAAACGAACATTTACCTAGGTTTCGTCCACAATAGGACTTCTTTAGAATGCTGAAGTCAACCATAAAATCTATATATATATATATATATATATATATATATATATATATATATATATATATATATATACACAATCTATCAAATTAAATAATTTAACAAGCAATTAATCATCCTTAAAGGTATACACCCTATAGCTAAGAAAAAGCCTATACTGGATGAGATTTTGGATGATATATTTATCATTTGGGAAGGTGATATAGTAGTGTTGGAAGCTTTTATACAATGCATAAACAACACAGTATGGTTTCTGAAATTTACACATGAAATTAATACACGGTCTATCACCTATTTGGATGTTAGATTAACATTTGATAGATTAAATGGGTTAATTAAGTCCAACATATATAGAAAACCAACTTTTTCTAATTCTTATCTTCAGTTTGATAGTTGCCACCCCAACCATCAGAAAAGGGCTATTATCAAGGGACAAATGGTTAGAGCGGCCCAGATGGTTAGTGATTTTAATGAATTTGTGGATGAATTAAATTTTATGGTGTCTTTATATCTAAACAGAGGATATCCTGAGAGTTTATGTATGGACATCTTTAAGGAAGTTAAAGGTAAAAGGGAGGTTGGTATTTATCAAGCCATACTTTGTGCAGGGTGACTCAATCATTCTATTACATCTGGAGTAATGAATGGGTCACCTTTTTTGACTGGTTCACCTTTAATGTTTGTCTCGACATACAATGGAGATTCGGATAAGATTAAAAAAATAATTAATAAAGTTTGGCATTTTTTTCAGATGGACCATGAATTTAAGTCCCAGTTTAACAACACCCCTATGTTTATTTATCGTAAGGATTTTTCATTTAAGGATATGTTTGAACGTTGTACATTGCCTAACAGGCACTCTAGTAACAGAACTATAGGTACTTATAAATGTGGTAGGTGTAAGACTTGTTCTTATATTTTAACAACTGGTAGTAGTTTTACTATCAATCACTGTTTTGATTCAGTTTCAGGTCATTATGATATGATTGTCACACTAAGAATGTTGTTTATCTTGCTAAGTGTCAGGATTGTGAAGCATTTTGTGTATGTAAAACTAGTAGGTGCTTTATGGATAGGGTTAGGGAACATCTTTTGGACATTAAACATCTCAAAACTAATAATGCCCTAGTCAGACACTTAATTGACAACATTGGTCATACATTTAAGTTCTGTATTTTACAGCAGATTAAGTTTGATTCCCAAGGCAGAATTACAGATGCCCACTTGGATGTTTGTGAATTAAATTGGCAGCTTAGGTTGAATGCACATAATTATCCTGGTATTAATGAGTATAGTTCTGTTAAGCCCTATCTTAAATTAAAGCATATTTCAGGGCTTAAGTAATATCATTTTTAAAGTTTTTATATTATTTGTTTTTTATACTATGCATACATTTTTATATATATATTTTTTGTATACATTTTTAGTGTTATGTATTTATTGTTACACATATACTTATATGTTTACATTGTTAGTTTAGTGGCACAGTATTTAGCAGTTATTTTTATGTGATTTTTATGTAACTTTCATGTATTTATAGTAGGCATTTTAACAGTATAGGCTTTTTCTTAGCTATAGGGTGTATACCTTTAAGGATGATTAATTGCTTGTTAAATTATTTAATTTGATAGATTGTGTATATATATATATATATATATATATATATATATATATATATATATATATATATATATATGGATTTTATGGTTGGCTTCAGCATTCTGAAGAAGTCCTATTGTGGACGAAACCTAGGTAAATGTTCGTTTTCATTTGTTGCCAATAAACCTGTGTTGCCTGGACTAGTTTTCCTGATTTTATTGTGATATCCAGTGTAACCCTATGTCTACGCCTATAAAAATCCAAGGAAATACAAACTCTAGGAGTGCAGACAGAGATCTAAAATTAACCCACCTTAATATTTGCAGGTTCAGTAACACATGGGCAACCTTAGAAACTTGCATCAGCCCCGCACTATGACCATATGACAGATAAGGATGAAGAGCAACTTCTGCACCTCACACAAAAATGCTGTTCTGCCAGGTGACTTCAACTTCAGTGCCATAGGACCAGGCGTCACTAAACTGAATCAAATGTTATATCAGTTCAGTACTGAGCAATTAGTAAATGACCCTGCTAGACTGACACCACAAACAGGAAAAGACTGTACTCTGGGACCTCTTATTAACATCATAAAAGACAGATGCACACAGCTCCCTATTGTAATTCTGTGACTCATAACTTTGAGTCCTGAATTTATAGAAAAAGAGCGCAAAAATGCAGGAAACAGTAAATATTATGCATCATTGTTCTCCTTTTAATTTATTTTTTGAAGGGCCAAGCCTCCCAACATCCCTGAATGTATATATACCAACTCCAAGATCACCACACAAATCTGTATTTTTGCTCCTTCAGGCTTGCTGTTCCTGGTTTTGCAGTAACAACTCTCAGAATATCAAATGTTTAAAGATGCTTACACATCAAAGTCCTTCTAAATTGCATAAGTGATGAATGCTCTGTCCTATCCTGATGGTCATTCACAACACTAAGACCGCCATCCTAAATTGTTGTAGGTAGATCATTTCCACAAAATAAACTAGCTGTCATTGATTCATAACTCAAATGCATAGACTGTTTCCCTTGATACTGTCATTTAGACCATACCTTTGCTCTTTTATTTGTATTCTTCAGTCTTGCCACAGTGGTTTCAAAACTACCTCAAAAATAGCATATTTCAATTAATACCAATAACTCCTGCTCAAAACATGGGGTTCTTAGCACTAGATACTTGCAAGGCTCTCTCTCAGGTCCCATTCTAGTCTCTTATTTTATTAATGTCCTTCTGTCTGACTGATATTACCATGTATACAGACATACTGCTGGCTGAATCTAATAAATCACATTCAATTCTGGAAGCAAACTTACAGAAAAGCTTCATTAATCTCTGTCTGTCTGTGACTTTCCACCAAGATACTACTTATCAACCTCCCAAAACCTGTCATGCTATTTTAACAGCACAGAAATTAACAAACCTGGCATCAGCACCCATTAAAGACATCCCCAGGATAATATCATCCCTAATGTCACTGATTACAAGCACCTGATTCTCACTCTGGATTCTTCGTTAACATTCACAACCCATACTTACAATGCAGCAAACAAAGTAGCATTCCAACTAAATTTAAGTTACAGGATTTATTTTATCTTTTCTGTATAGCAACAAATGTTCTCCGAAAATTAGAACATAGTCTTTTAGATTTTTACTCTTTATACAATACTATATTGTAAAGAAAATATGCAGATGGGTGTTACTGATGGATGCACAAACATAAACCCACACTTACGCGTGTGAGCATGCGCACTCACGCGCGCACACACACACACACACACACACACACACACACACACACACACAGACACACAGACACACACACACACACACACACACACACACACACACACACACACACACACACACACACACACACACACACACACACCATGATTCACGAAGCTCTGTGCAAGAATAAGACTGTTCTTGCACGGACTGGTTCATATCCATTTATAATAGCATCACGGTTTGCATATGCATGAAGCCGCACTGCTATTTAATCTAAATGGACACAAACCAGGAGCGAGTGCAGGGGGCATGTGTCAGCAGTGTCTGCACATGTAACACGTCCCCTTCGCTCAGAAAGTGACATACGGCACTTTGTGACACAGATAAGTGTCAAGTTATATAATATTAGAGCTTGGCTCTAAAATTATATCTGGAAAGGGTAATGGTACAGTGGTTAAGGTGTATGCCTTTCAAGCACTAAGTGGAGGGTTTGATTCTCACCCCTGGCAAGAGCTTGACAGATTGAACATGTATGCATTTCTGTGTGCTTTCTATCTGAAAAACAAAAAAAAAATCCTTGTTTTCCCACCTCTCCTCGACTACTTTAGACCAGTATACAGGCTGCGGTGTAGTTCCTGTGTTGTCCATTGCCTTACTTGGATTGAAGGAAGTTTCTTTGCTCACCAGTGGGAGTGGGGAGGCTTGAGCAGCCTATCTGTCCCTGAAGGAGTGACCTCAGCACAAGAGCTTGTAGTAATTGGTTGTTTTGGATCATTTCTAGCTCTTTTGAAGTTCCCAGTTTAAAATCCACCTCAGAGCATTTTTTTCTGGCTATACTACTCAGCAACAGCTCCTCGTGGTCCTGCAGAGTGGTCCTAGTAGCAGAGAACTGAGAAAAGTGACTACTTTCCTGATTTAAGTATCTTTTGCTGTTTTTTACCTGAAATATCTTCCCTTGCTTACCTTGAACAAGCTTAAACTGTTTTTTAACTGTTTGATGCATTATATATTATCTGCACTTAAAGTTTCATTTAGTCGAAAATTGGTCGAGATTTGTTTGTTTGTTTGTTAAATTTAACTGTTGAGGCTGCCCACTAAAGTGTGCTAGCCTGTGTAACTGATTTATTATTGTTTCCTGCATTTCTGTGTGCTTTCTATCTCAAAAACAAAAACAAAAAAAAAATATCCTTGTTTTCCCGCCTCTCCTCGACTAGTTTAGACCAGTATATAGGCTTTGCTGTATTCTGGGCTGTGGTGTAGTTCCTTTGTTGTCCATTGCCTAACTTAGATAGAAGGAAGTTTCTTTGCTCACCAGTGGGAGTGGGGAGCCTTGAGCAGCCTATCTGTCCCTGAAGGAGTGACCTCAGCACAAGAGCTTGTAGTAATTGGTTGTTTTGGACCATTTCTAGTTCTTTTGAAGTACCCTGTTAAAATCCGCGTTTGCACGGCTTTGTGCATTTGTGCGCATAGCGCAGCACCAGTTAAACAAGGTTAAACTTTTTCTGGCTCCGCCAAGTGTGCTCTTCAAATTTTCCCTTAAGAAAGCTCTACTCTTATAATAATCAGTCTAATCGCTTTATTATAAGCCTAGCACTTGTTCTCAAAACCTCTCTTCTAAGTAAACACTCGCTAACTAAAGTAAGCACTACATCCACCTACCTTCCCTATGAGTACCCACTTCCCTTAAAGGCACAGCACTCCCTTTTAATATTCTAGCATGTCGAGTGGTAGATTTCTAGCATCCTCTCTGGTTCAGCTGGTTAATCTGGGAATCTTGAGACAATGCTACAATTGTCTCATGTACACAGACAACCCTCTCCTCCTCCCAACAAACACAAATACATGTGAGAGATGCAACTATATAGCCAAACTGGAGGCTGAACTCTCTCAACTCAGGACTGGCAAGACCAGACAGGAGGAGAAGGTAACCACACACACACCAAACCCAGTCCCACATAGACCTATTACAACTGCAAACCAAACCCATAATAACACAAAGACATACTCGGAGGCTCTAACAAAAAACTTACCAAAACAACAGAGGCTCCCAAAGCAGACACCCAAAAATCCACCACCTCAAAACATAACACATGCAACACATACTTCAATAAATCAGTGTGTCAAACAATCACAGCTCTTAAGGCCAAACACCATGCCTGATACACTAGTAATAGGTGACTCTATAGTCAGACACATTGACGTTCCACTTACCAGGCTGAACAAGGAGAGGGTAACGGTGAGCTGCTTATCGGGAGCTAGGATCCGCCACATAACATATGCACTCAGGTCACTCCAAAGCAAGTACAAATATGACTCCGTCATTGTCCATGCCGGCGTGAGTGACCTGAGACGTACCTCCCTGGACTACATGAAAAGACACATAGAGGAGCTCTCTGATTATGTAGCCCAGGCTGGTATGACCCTGACCTTGAGCAGCATCTTGCCCTCACCAAGAATGATGCCACAATACAAAGACAAGATGATCAGCTTTAATAATTGGCTCAAATACTGGTGTCATTCTAGGGGGATCCAATGTCTGTCTGCTTGGGATGACATGCTGGACAAGCCACGCTGCTTCACAAGGGACCGCTTGCATCTGTCACCACTGGGCTTCCAGATATTGGCTAAGGCTCTTGCCTCCCCCATAGCGCCTTTTTTAGGCAAGGCTCTAAAGACAAACCCACCTTCTTAGAAAACAAAAATGGAAAAAAAGTAAGGGTAATGCTGCTCAACGCCAGAAGTCTAAATCTCAAGATGCAGGCTCTGGAAGCACTCCTCAGTATGGAGAACATTGATGTCTGTGCAGTAACTGAAACCTGGTTCAAGGCACCTGAGAGCACCCCAGCACTACCAGGCTATACCTCGTATCATGCTTTTCGGCCCCAAAACTCGGGCCAAGCCAAAAAGGGAGGGGGAGTGTCCATGTTCATCAAGGACACCCACACCTCCAGGTTAGTGACAACACATGAAGCATCAGACACCATCCAGGTGTAACTAACCGTAGGCAAAACTGCAATACACCTGGTAGCATGTTACAGACCACCCTCCCAATCTCAGCAACCCCACTCAGCCTTCCTGAAGACATTGGAGGATATGAATGTCTCACCAAACACCATCATATTGGGAGACTTCAACTATCCTAACGTAGACTGGGTGCATTATTCTAGCCCAAACACCCTAGCCCAAAGGTTCCTGGAATTCATAAATTCAAATGCAATGGAACAGCTAGTCACCTCTCCCACAAGGGGAGATAATATACTAGACCTGATCATCACAAACATGGGGACAAAGTGCTCCACACTGGAGGTGTACCCCTCACTAGTGAGATCTGACCACAAACTAATCACCCTGGATATACATATCCCACATCCAACCCCAACACAAAAGACTACAGTGAAAAACTTCTCAAAAGCCGACTTTACACTTCTTAAAACTGAGATGGTATCCTTTAAGCCCACTGGGCCAGTGGAAACCACATCCCACAATGAAGAATCCTTCTTTCTATGGACATCTCCAAGAATGCATGGATCATGCAATCCCAAATAAAACCAAGACCCTCTCCACCAAGGGCAGGCGTCCTGTCTGGTGGACCCCAGCCATAAACAAATTGTATAACAAAAGAAGGAAGCTACTGCACGACAGAGCAAAATCCCATAAAGAGAAGGCATCTCTGATCAGCACTAGTAGAAAGCTACGTTCTCTCATAAAAACATCCAAGGCCAACTTTGAGAGAAAAATCGCTATGGACACTAAAGATAACCACAAGGCCTTCTTCAGCTATGTTAGAAACATGGGTGGAAACCCTCAGATATGTTCAGAGTTAGTTCACAATGACAATAAATACACTGAACCCACAGATATTGCCAACATTCTGGCAGACAGGTTCAGTGCAAATTTCTCCCCTCCCTCACCCCCAAAAGAAGAAACACTTATCTCAGCTGAATGTAACCTCCCTGTCATCTCAGATGTCCAGGTGAGAACCGCCCTCAGCAAAGCTAAAAACGCAGCATCAATGGGACCTGACGGTATCCCGGGTTGCGTGCTACGTGAACTCCAAGAGGAGCTAAACCTGCACATAAAAATGCTATTTAACCTTAGCCTTACTACAGGATATGTACCTGAAAACTGTCCAACAGCAACAGTAGTCCCACTCCACAAAGGAGGCACCTCTACAGACCCTGGTAACTGCCACCCCATAAGATTAACCAGCCTGGTCTGCAAAGCTATGGAAAGAATCATTATGGAACTCATAAACAGAGACATTGGGGACTTACAGAAACTTGATCCCACCCAGTTCGGCTTTGTAAAGGGCAGATCCTGCCTTTTGAACCTGGTTGACTTTTTCGAAACAGTCACTAGAGCCATTGACGAGGGCAAAGCAGTCCATACAGCCTACCTGGACTTGGCTAAAGCTTTCGACACAATACCCCACTCTGGCATCATAGACAAGCTCAACAGCTTAAATGTAAATCCATATGTCACAAGATGGGTGGCAAACTAGCTAAAAGATAGAACCCATAAAGTCAAAATCACTGGAGCCATGTCGGACTCAAAGCCAGTGACAAGTGGTGTCCCACAGGGCTCTGTCCTGGGACCCCTCTTGTTCGGCATTTATTTCTCAGATGTGAAAGCAAACATGGGAGGGTTGTGGCTGACAAAGTTCGCAGATGACTGTAAACTAGACGCTGTAGTCGATACACCAGCTGACACATACATCCTACAGAAAGGCCTCACTGAAAAGGACAACTGGTGCCGGAGTCATGGCTTTAAACTAAATGCCAAAAAATGTATAGTCATCCCCTTTGGGAAAAACAAAGTACCCACAAATTATCACATAGACAGTAACCCACTGAGTACAGAAAAAGTAATCAGAGACCTGGGGACCCAAGTCGATAGTGACCTCTCATTTGACACCCACGTTGCCAAAGTGGTTAGAAAGACTTTCTACCTTGCCCACCTTATCATGAAGGGATTCACATCCAGATCAAAGGAGGTCATTGTACCCCTATACTCCTCCCTTATCAGGCCCATGATTGAGTACAATGCCCCATTTGGTATGTACCTCACCCGGCACTTGCAACAGGTAGAGAGACCCCAAAAGTACCTCACCAAGAGGTTCAAGGGTCTCCAACATATGTCATATGCTGCCAGACTAAAGAAACTCCAACTCTATTCAGTAGCATACCGCCTGCTCAGAGGTGATCTGTTCCTGACATACAAGGCCATGTCCAATCAGGAATTGATGGACATGCTCCACCTCAAAAAATCCAAATCCATCAGAACCATGAGAGCTAAAGATTTAAACCTCAACACAAATATGAATAGGACATGCTGGAGGGACAGATTCATAACTCAGAGGCTTCCCATACTCTGGAACAGAATCCCAATTCATGTTAGGCAGAGTCCCTCACTGACTCTCTTCAAGAGAAATCTTGACAAGTGGATGGGAGATCGTAGGTTTACCCCAGGGGTCATCTCTGTGTCACTACAAGACAGAGGCAAAGTAAACTAATTCTATTATGTAAGGGGGTCTTCACTGTCTCACTACTAGACATAGGCACAGTATTCTAAATCTATTCTGTACACTTTTGTACCATTACATGGGGTGGTGAAAGCCACATCACTATGGCTAGGCTTATAAATGCCCCAGGGCAGATAGCCTAGCACCAAACTATGAAACTATGAAACTATTATATAGTAAATGAGTGTTCACAGACACTGAAATAGAACTAACTAACATTTCAGTGTCTGCGTACACTGAAAAAAACCCAAAACAAAACACAAACACCTAGAAGGCAGCAGCCTTCAAGTTCACACCCCCAAATGTATGCACTCTTGCCCTACATGCATGGAAGCAGTAGGGCAAAAGGAAATCAATAAAAATTAAAACAATGTAAGTTATATTTTTTGCATCAAATAAGTCTGAAATTCAAGCGGTGCTCAGTGTGTTTGCACGGTGTGCCGCTATGCTTAGCCTGTCAGAAATCCTGAAAATGATAGACAAGTGCTACTGTGATAGAAAATGTCATCAAGCTGCTGTAGCATAGTGGTACTGCCATGGTATAGCATGTAGAACATGCTCGGTTTGAATCCCCCCTCTGCCAAATTATTTAATAAACTTTTAAGGAACTTGAATGATGGATGTCAATCATATGGCTCACATATAGCACAGTAGGGGTGGGAATATGTAAAATATAAATGTAAAAAATTATTTATAAATTTAATGAAAAAATAGATTAAAGCAATGCTTTGCTAGTGTAAGCATTGTTTACTGGCTTTCAGCTCTACTTACCTGGTGTAAGCATTGCTATGCGGATTTGTGCGGAGCTAAGCATAGTTCAGTATATTAAAACTTGCCAATCAAGAAAAAGTGCAGAAAAACTGCCCTATTTAAACCACACAGGTGGGAATACAGCCATAACCATTTGGTATTGCTCACAGCAGGACCAAAATGTCTGGTGTCTGTGAAGGTGTTTGCTTCCGAGCACAATGTTGGGACATCCAGGCGCCCAGGGTCATGGTTGGGCCCCTAGTAAAAAAACATGATTGCAGGCTGCTGCAGGGCAGGTACCAGGGCTCGCAGTACAAAGCAGAGGCCTGGGACCAGCTTGCACGTGATCTCACCAGTGCCACTGGCATACCCTAGACTGGTGAGCAGGTACGTCACCACCATAATGACCTGAAGTGGAGGAGGGGTGCACTCATGGAACAGTGGATCCAAGAAGCCCGAGTGCAGGATGTCCCACCTGTCTGTAAGTATGCAGTCTTATGTTTCTCTAAGTATGGAAAATGTTCAACTTGTGACTGTGCAGGTGTGATTAATGTGTGATCTCTCCCCATACAGCTACTGCGGAGAGGTCCCAGAATGTTGAAGCTCATGCCCAGCGACTGGCCTGGCTGCATCGGCAGTATGGTGTGTACAAAATACCCCCTACTATTAGCACTAAGAAATCAAATTTATAATAATGGTAGCACCACCTGTATATGTAATTGTGCTGTAAAAGTCAGGAATAAATGCCTGTGTCAGGCTGCCAGTGTTACAATGGAGTATTCCTAGATGCTGTGTAATACAGATGTCAATAGCAAACAAGGTACAATATGGAGGAGACGAATATTAGAATATATATGCGTGTGCCTGAGTGAACCTGGTAAGAAAGTGCCATGTCAGGGCTACTGTAACAGTTAGAAATGAAAAACATTCCCCTGTGCAGATCATGCAGGGATAATAATTGTGGATTTCTGAGTTGTACACAGATACGTATGTCAAAACTAATAAAGGTGACCCCAAACACTGGTGTGTGTAATCTCACTTGTACCTGAAAAATAGAAATGTGTATATGTCCTGCAGAATGCATTAACTAAGGTGAACTGAGTTAGCACTGCTTGTCTGCATAATTTAGAATGGGGATGTGAAATAACTGAAAAAAGCAGCAGTATACATTGCCATCAGAATGTGTTTTACTTGTTTATCTGCCAGCAGTGTCCACCTTTCAATTTAATTTGTATGCAGCTGTGAATGTGCCGTAAAATGTATAAGGCTAACAGGTGCAGAATTAAAACCTACACTGTGTACTCTGAATCTAAATTGCAGTATGTAGTTTTAAAACAGTCAAACATGCAATCCAGCTAATGTGCACGTTTCACAAACAGTGACAGCAATGTCTGTTGTGTATGCATAATTTGTACTGAAAATGGGAAACAAATAATGCAACATGTCATAATAAAAGTATTGTGCAGAAAAATATGTACTAGATAGAAATGTCACAAGCAACACACAATTCCCCCCAGTAGCTCATTCTGATAAGGACTAGGCCTGTGGTTCAGTTATGCACACACACCACAGTTCAAATCCAGGGACTGTCACTAACATCTCAGTCTGGTTCTACAGTTGTAAACTGCAATCTGAATAGAAAAAGTAATGTACTTCAACACATAACATTTTCCATATAGGGCACACAGGTAAAGAAATCTGAATAGAAATGCTAGTATGATGTGTATAACTATGAAAGGTGTACAATTGCTGTGTTGATCAGCCCCAGTCCTACAAATAGATGCAAGCTAGCCATCCACGCTCTGAAGTCTGGCTCATACAAGTCCGTCAAATGTCACACTGTCATGGATAGTTTCCCCAGTCACCAAGAAACCTGCACACAGAGAATGTCACAGTAGATGTATGTGAAAGGCAAAACACACACTCCAGGACCTGCAACTAATATGTGAATCTGAAATATGTGTAGAAACAGCAATGTAATGTGCACACAGTTCATCTGCACAGGACCCACGGGTAAATAAACTGGTATAGAAACAGGTCTGATCTGTATAACTAAAATAATGGTACAATTGCTCTGTTGATATCTACAGCTGTAGGTGTGCTGTAGCAGCCCCATGGCCCAGGTAGAGTGTAAGTGTGGTCAGAATGTAGAGTAGTGAATAGTAGTGTACTGATAAATATACTTTATAGTAGTTGTCAATTGAATCTGTTCACTTCCTCCACCACTCAATTGATCCAACCATCACACTGAAACCAACATGAGTATGTTCCTAAACAAACTTCTACTGTTGGGACCATTGTTCCATTTGGTTTATCATTGTTTAAACTCTGTGCATACTAATATTCCCTGTTGAATAATCATTTTATTGCCTGCCTAACATACCACTAACTGGCATGCTGTTGCCACCCTGAATGCCATTCCATATATGCATGGGTTCTGTTTGCTATGGCACTGTTATAATTGCACTGTGTTGGGTAAATGGGAATATATATACATGCTATTTTAACTTATGTTGTAATGTGTTGTGCATGACTAACCAATATTTATTGTTAATTTCCACACCATAGCACATATGGGAAGGCACATCCCAGTGGATCCACCTCTCCAACCCCACCTGGCCAAGGCAGCAGATCCCAGCACATTTGGGACCCAACCCAGACCTCCCTCATCTGTTGGTCCTGCACCATCTTTGGGTAGAACCGCTGCAGGGGATGGGGCTTGCCCCTCTCTGCAAGTGGGCACAGTGGGGATGTTGTCACCCAGGACAAGGTCTATGGCATGGTGCACAGTGTCCTCCAGATGGAGATGGATGACTGCCTGTGCCAGGTGGAGGGCAGGCTGGCACAGCAAGAGGGGCAGGTGGCCCCTCCAGCCCAGCCCCCAACACAGCCACCTTCGGGGCTGTGAAGGAATAGTAGCAACTGCCATTGGATGGGGACGTCAGTGCCACTACTACCATCTGGGGGGCTCAGGATTCCCAACCACCCTCCCCGTCAAGGTGCTTGCCCCCCATGTGTCATACACTGCCCCTGTCTGCTGTCTTGTCTGTTTGCAAATGCAACCTCTCCTACCAAACTCACTCACCACGCTTACCTATAATCCTTCCTTAACATCCCACTCTCACCTTAAAAAAGGGCATCTGTCCTACAAAAAAAATCACGTCCCATACATAGTTCTGCATTTTGCCCAGAGACATGTACCCATCACACAATTTAACCCTACCAATCATCCACATTGTATGATGCCCACATACCTTGCTGTAAGGCGTGAGGCTCCAAATTATAAATTGCCCACATTGAAAGCAGCTGTTGCTGCCAAAGAAATGCAGAGGTATGGTCCTTTCCTACACCTGTCCTGCACATCCCTACCTGGTTCTCCTCTTGTTTGTCCCCCTGCTTGCCCCAATTTCACCACTTTATTATTTCCCTTTTTTCCTTTTCTTTATTTGAAATGAGCGTGGGTTTTAAGCTGTTGCAAGTGGCCGTAAGCTAAACTAAGCTCATGTAAGCATTGCTTAGCTCCGCGCAAACCTGCACAAGCCTGCTTATGACTGCTTTAAAGTGCCTTAATCACTCTGTCTCCAACAGCCTCTGTTCTGCCCAGCAACAAAATAATCGGCCCTTGCAAGTCTCAAACCCGGGATCCTGCACACTATAGCCAAAGTGATTTACCACTAAACCATTTCAGTTGCAAACAAATGTAATGTTTTCTCAAACATCTCCAGCACAGTCATTCAACAGTAGGGAAATGTATTTATATATGTAAATGTATATATATATATATATATATATATATATATATATATATATATATATATATATAAATGTGCATTGTGTTTGCCCATTGGATACACACTCTGAACCTCTCACTGCAAAACATCTGCCCAAAGGCACTGTTAATGGGGGTGAAGGGGCCCAAAATAAGTACCTCTTGTAATTATTGATATC
>NC_056745.1:1105524972-1105529972 GCF_019279795.1 Protopterus annectens | reverse complement strand
AATATGATATATGTCCCAACAGTAGGTTTGCTGTAAACATGCCCGCTTGAGCTGTGTGTTCACTATATTGTTGCAGATATGGTGGAGGGGGCAGCGATGTCAATTAACAACTATTATATCCTTGCAGTATGAGGTCCTCAGACCTTTTATAGGACATAAGTCTTTCAGGCACCATGTCTAGAGAGCAGCTGCCAATTTATTCCCCCCAGGAAAATGATGTGATTATCAACTACCTGGTGCAGCACCACTACACCCTCTTTGGCCATATAGCCCATGATCTGCAGGAGAGGACTGCCCTGTGGAATGAGCTCATCCACAGGGTAAACAATGTTGGCCTGCATAACTGTAGTTATGACCAGGTTCGACATCGGTGCACTGACCTCATCCACCATGCCTGTCAGTGTGCTGCTTCAGTTATGAGGGACCAGCTAGCCATGGGAGGGTCATGCCATCCAGCCCCCCTGACACATGCTGAGGAGCTCCTCACCACTCTTGGGGGACCTGCCTGCTAGCAAACACAAGACCCAGCTGATAGCATTGTGGAGGTGGGTGCTACCCACACAATGGACAAGGAGCATGCAGGTAAGCCCACAGGGCACATCAGTAGACCACTGTTGCTTATCCATCTGCATCTGTAAAGTTTAATCATGCATATGAGAGAAAAAAATATATAGCCTGTTGTTGCAGTGTAGTAATGAACAGATGTGAATAATCTGTAATACTGTGGGTTTGTACTGTTGATGTACTGAAATGCTGCTCCCACCCTGTACCAATGCCACAAGTATGGCTGCTGATCTCTCACACAACTATGTAGGTACCTCTGGTATACCTCTTGGGTAGCAGTCTGTAGCTGGTGAGTATGGTGTTGTTTGGGGTCTATATTACATCAACGAACAATTAAATGTTTGAATCTTTGAAGGTCGACCTTTAGAGATTGAACATTTAAATGTTCGAAAATGTTTAAAAATTTAAAAAAAAAAACAAAGTGACAAAAAAATTAAAGGGTGTAAGCAGGGGGCAGTAGCCCCTGCACCACCCCTACTTAAATATACCAACTCCAAGATTGCGCTACAGTGTAGGGAATGGGAAATTTCCCTTGTCTGCACTGTAGTGCACTGATGTGCGATCTCGACGTTGGTATATTTAAGTAGCGGGAGGTGTGGGGGATGCAACCACCCATGTGGGGGGTGCAGGGGGCTTGTCCCCCCTGCTAAAACCCTTTTCTGTTACTTTTGTTTTGTTTAATTTTATTTTATTACAGCTTCAAACATTTAAATGTTCGCTCTCTAAAGGTCGACCTTTAGAGATTCGAACATTTAATCGTTCGTTGATGTAATATAGACCTGTTGTTTGTTCAGGTTTGCCAATACACCAGCCATGCTATGGCCATGGTATTTGTCATGCACACAATTAACACACCTACCCATAATGGACGCTTTACATGTTCACTTATTGTTGCTGTTAACTGCACTGCATCACATTGGTCACCATGGTGTCTGAAGGGTATGCAAGAGTCCTGCAATATAATTAACAACCTGTCATTGCAAGATGTGTGCACAGAGATGAACATAATGGTGGGACAAATGGCCTACAGTAGGAACATGTCTGAAGCATCACCCTTATACAGTACTACAACAATGTATATACCACTATTACAATGGCAACTGTTACAGATCTACAAAATGGCATATTACAATACCACATACCACAACCCTTACAACTTGTAATGTGGTCCTAACATGAGCAATGGATGTGTAATATGGAATCCTATGTTAGGACAGCAAATATGAGGAATATATACCTTAACAAACACTGGAAGCATATGTGTGTGCACACTCCAAATAATACATTGTGGAAACAGCTTTTTAGGTACTGACAGCATTCACTCTTCATGGGTATGCACCTTCCATCAAGTACAGGTCCTCAATGTCACACCATTAAATGGTCTGCTGTCCAAGATGTATGTCCATCACATTTGCCCACTCACCTGCAACAGAGGCAACCATGACTTGCACACATCTTACAAGCCATGGAATGGATCCCATACCCAACAGGTAGCAAACAGGAGTGGGACATGTAACCTTACCTCACAATTGCATATACCATGGCACACAGTGCAGACAGTAATGTATGTGATGAGGAAGTATGGAACAACATTAATGTAGAGAATAAACGGCCATCCAAGACAGATGATGACACGTGTTGCAAACTGGTCATGGAGGCTGCCTAGAAACATGCCTCAACACTGAGGAAGTTGCAGGAATGTCTAGAAAGTACTGGCTGTGCAGTACCTGTGTCGACAATCACCTGGACTCTGCATAAGTGTGACCTATGGGTTAGGGTAATCAGATGGGACAGTTGTTCCACAGGAAATATCAGCCAGGGCTCGCTACAGGTAGCATATGCATAACATCAAAAGTCCCCCAAAGGCATGTGTTGCAATGTGCAATGGTGTACCAAGACCAAGTTCGCAACCTACAGACGGTAAAAATTAAGATACATGTGCTGCACAAGCAACACCTCACTCCTCCTCAACCCCCCCCATCCCCATCTCTATCTTGTTGGTGCCAGTGTACACCTGTATGTTTGCTGTTCATTAGCAGGGACTAGGCTGGTACACATGGTGTTATGAATTTGGGACACTGAAAAATGACACTCATATGTGGCCCATAGTTGTCAAGCATCTGCAAAAAGGCTGAGGATGGGGCGGGGTGTCATCCTGAAACACAACAGTGAACTGAAACAGACATCCCAAGCTCACTAAGAATGGCTGCATCTGCACACTGTTAAGGTCATGAATTGTGGCAGACATAACCCTGACTCCACAGCAATAGTGAAGGCACTGTGTGACCTCCAAGGGCTGTGCACCTGAGTTGACCTTGCAATCTTGCAGAGTTGGGGGACATTTGTAGGACAGAGTGACCAAATACTGGCAATTCTAGATGGGCCATGCTAGTATACCCCTTCCAGGAATACTGAGTGCTGTAGTACACTTAACAGTTGATGTTACAAACCATCATGTTAAGGGTGTGCACACTTATGCACCCACATATTTTATGCATCTTAACCAGCATCTGCACAAATAACACATTTGTTTAATACTGCATTTAATTGCACATGTCATATGTTACATATCAGGTTTGTGTAATGTTAAAATATCCAGTATTGTGGCCCCATGGCATATCAGGTAAGATGGTGCCATGTCAATAAGCGTGTGTACACTCCTAATAGCCACAGTAAGCTTTAAAGGTTGTCAGTGTAATTGTATTTTATTGCTCATACGTGCACCGCTGATGATGAGATCTGCAAATCAGACATCAGGCATTCACTATTTACATCTGTTCACATATCATCCCAGGTATGTGTCAGACAAACACATAGGGGCTATGAGCAGCAGAGCAAACATTACTGACACACATATACCCATTCAGCAATGGTGTGTACACCTGGGAGGTATGGCGCACAGTACATGCCAGGGTGCTGAACAGGTGCACAGCAATACTGTGTACATGGGTGCAGTGTGTTCCAGGGGAAGGGGCATCACCTACTAACACAACTCATGCATCACAGAGATGTATAATGTTGGTAACAGGTATTGACTATAGCTGCAGTGCATGCTGTTGAGTGCCATATGACATGCATGTTGACAGATGGGTAATGAGAGTTCTGTGTGCAATATCTTTGTGCAACCTCACCTGTAAGTGTGTGTGTGTGTGTGTGTGTGTGTGTGTGTGTGTGTGTGTGTGTGTGTGTGTGTGTGTGTATACAGTTAAGCAATGATGTACAGGTCTTAAAGTGAGTTTCTGGTTTTCCCCTCACAGGTGGCAAGGTGGGTCAGGGTCTCTCCTGCAGGCAAACTGATGTTAGTGTCCGTATAGGCTCTGACAATGATGATAGGTGTGTTGAGGCATAGGCAGGGTTGTCAGGGTTTGAAGCTGTGCCATTGTTTGACATCCCACTGTTATCCACCCCATCCCCACCCACAGTCACATTGCCTATACATACCCCATCACCAGTGGCCATAGATGAGGGACAGTTGGGGGTAGTAGCATGGGACAAGACAGTGTGGTGACTATGGCAAATGTGTCTGGACACAGCAGCCATAGCCAGATGCCTGGTGAGGTACCACACAGACAGATGTACAGGGGTGCTCATAGGAGGGCTGCTGGTCATCATGCCACTGGCAAAAGTGCCACATCTGCATGTTTCAGGCAATCATGGAGGCACAGGCATGTATGGAATATTATACCAGACAGGGTCTGAGGCTCCAGAGGGTTACTCATTCTGCTGTTATTGACAACATCCGTGATCTTGCAGGTGCCCACCATTATTTTGCAGAGGTCCTGGCTAGACAGTTGGGTGAGATGGTGGGAATCCTCAACCGTGCAATGTCTGTGATTGAGCATATGGTGGAAGTAGTGTGACAGCCACGTGGACATAGGTGAGCAACAACCACAGGTGGAAGTCAACGTGGATGTGCAATAAGTCAGAGCTTCTCCTGTAGTGGCAGTACCAGCACCGGCACTGCACGGGGGGTGCTGTCCACACCACAACATAGCAGGCAATATGCATGTGGCCTTGGCTGGTCCAAAGAGGGACCCGGATCTAGCAGACATATGTCATCATCAGGGGAGAGTACCATATCTTGGCTTGCACCTGGTAGTGCCCGTAGAACCCCTGGCAGGCACAATTCTCATGTCCATGGCCAGAGACGGTGAACTGCACACCCTGCCAGGTACAGTCTGCAGCTGTCCAACAAACCCCTGTATAGGGCAGCCACATGGTCGAACTGTGAGCATGGATACACACACACATCGCCAACACAGCTAGGGCAACCCCATACCAGCACACACCACATCTGCACAGCCCAATTAATAATTAAACCCCCTAACACACACATGATAAACCAAATGGCTCAGCCTAGGTCTCTGAAAAACCCACAACACATCCTGTGCCACATCCCTGTAATCCATAACATCGATGCAGGGACAGGCTAATAT